>NW_022161382.1:0-17168 GCF_008728515.1 Papio anubis
ATTTTAGGGGATGCATAGAAAGAAACTGAGACAGACTCTAACCACATTCTCACACTGACAGGAGCCTCCAGTCTGGGCTCAGCTGTTCCAGGGGAGGTTTACTCCACCCTCCTCCTTCCAACTAGAACCCACCCCCAATAGCCCTATGCCCGCCCATCCTTTATAGCAGCAGCATGTCTTGGCAACTTGGCCTCTGCAATAATCTTGCTGTTTGTTGTTCACTTCCTTAGCATTTGCTCCTGGGAGCTGTGTCTACTTCAGCACTATGTTCCCAGTACCAGGCACAGTGCTCAACCCATGGCAGGTGCTCAGTGAGAGTTGTTTAATCAATGAACAATGGCACTGTCTGTGCCAGGGAAGCAGAGAGGAGGTCAGAGCACACCTTAGCTCACTCCCTATCTGGGTGACCTTGGATACGTCCCTGAATATTTTTCCATTCGGTCACCTTTTTTATCTGTGACATGGGGAATAATTAAACTTACCTGAAGGAGTTATTTCTGATGATAATTTAATGCGCAAAAATATCTAAAATGCTTCTAAACATAGGCTGGCACAGCGAGAGTGCTGCACATGTGAACTATTTGCATTATCATGCCACGGGTTGTTGGAATTCTTTTTCACTCATCGTTTAGATCTTGAAACTGTTCACCTCACTGCATATAAGGAGAATACATTTTGAATTATATTTAGTATTTCACACTGGAATTATTTAAAATGTCTATAGCTAGATAAGGTGTGGTTGCTCCTGCCACCATCAAACCCCAGCACTCCAGCCTAACTGATAGAGTGAGATCCTGTCTCAAAAAATACATATAAATAGTTGATATTTACATATGATTCCTGTATGCTGCATAACTCTTGTAGCACAGTCATTTTTTAGATAATGTACATTATTTGCCTTTTTCAGTCATATTTTTATATTTTATATTCAGTTTAAGTAGCATTTTTATTATTTGTGCAAATAAATATATTCTTTCCCATTTTCAGCTAATAATCTTACCCACAGCTTTTTTTTTTTTTTTTTTTTTTTTTTTTTGAGGCCAGTCTCATTCCTGTTGCCCAGGCTGGAGTGCAGTGGGGCAATCTCCAGCTCACTGCAAGCTCCGCCTCCTGGGTTCACGCCATTCTCTTGCCTCAGTCTCGAGTAGCTGGGACTACAGAGCCCGCCACCATGCCAGCTAATTTTTTGTATTTTAGTAGAATGAGGGATTTCACTGTGTTAGCCAGGATGTTCTCAATCTCTTGACCTTGATCCACCGCCTCGGCCTCCCAAAGTGCTGGGATTACAGGCGTGAGCCACTGGGCCAGGCCAGCCACATAGTTTTTAAAGATATTTTATTAAATTATCTGGAAGAGTTGATACAATAATCTTATTTTATATTTTGTGAGAGAACATATACATATCTAGACAATATAATAAAACTAACTTTGATAATACATTTCAAATGCTTTTTTTAATCACTCTCTATTTTAAATCATCCTTTTATACATTAAATGGATGGATGAAGAAATTCTACAGACAGACTATAAATGTATGTGTAGATAAATGTAGATGCAATTCACATCTGTTAGACAATGCTGCTTTCACAATCACAGAGAATGGTCACTTTGGTTTTTTTTTTTTTTTTTTTTTGAGGCAGGTCTCCCTCTGTCACCCAGGCTGGAGTGCAGTGGCAATCTCGGCCCACTGCAAACTCTGCCTCTGGGTTCCACGCCATTCTCCTTCCTCAGCCTCCCCAGCAGCTGGGACTACAGGCACCTTGCCACACCGGCTTAATTTTTTTGTATTTTTTGTTTTTGTTTTGTTTTCTTTTTGGGGTGGAGTCTGTCTCGCCCAGGCTGGAGTGCAGTGGCGAATCTCAGCTCCTGCAAGCTCAGCCTCGGGTTCGCCATTCTCCTGCCTCCAGCCTCTCAGTAGCTGGGACTACAGAGGCGCCCGCCACCTTGCCTGGCTAGTTTTTTGTATTTTTTAGTAGAGGCAGGGTTTCCGTGTTAGCCGGGGTTGGTCTTGATCTCCTGACCTGTGATCCGCCCGTCTCAGCCTCCCCAAAGTGCTGGAATTACAGGCTTGAGCCACGGCCCGGCCTAATTTTTGTATTTTTAGTAGAAGCAGGGTTTCACCATGTTGCCGGGATAGTCTCCATCTCCTGCCGTCGAGATCCACCCACCTTGGCGCCAAGTGCTGGGATTACAGGCTTCAGCCACCGGCCCAGCCTTTTTCTTTTTTCTTTTCTTTTTTTTTTTTTTGAGGCGGTCTGCAGCTGTGTACCCAGGCTGGAGTGCGGTGGGCGATCTCGGCTCTGCAGCTCCGCTCCAGGTTCAGGCCATTCTCCTGCCTCAGCCTCCGGTAGCTGGGACTACGAAGCCGCCACCCGCGCCCGGCTAGTTTTTTGGTATTTTTAGTAGAGCCGGGGTTTCACCATGTTAGCAGGAGCCAGAGTCTGCGTCTCCCTGACCTGCGTGATCCGCCGCCTCGGCCTCCCAAAGTGCTGGGATTACGGAAAAGCGGGCTTCACAGCCCGGCCTCTTTTTTTTCTTTTTTTTTTGAGATGGAGTCTTACTCTTGTCACCCATGCTGGAGTGCAATGGCACGATCTCGGCTCACTGTAACCTCTGCCTCCTGGGTTCAAGCGATTCTCCTGCCTCAGCCTCCTGAGGAGCTGCTATTACAGGCATGCACCACCATGCCCAGCTAATTTCATATTTTTAGTAGAGACCAGGTTTGACCATGTTAGCCAAGCTGTTCTTGAACTTCTGACCTCAGGTGATCCATGCCTCAGCCTCCCAAGTGCTGGGATTACAGGTGTGAGCTACCCACGCCCTAGCTCACTTTTTAACCTTTATGGCCATTAAATTAAAAAGAGCTTTTTTTATGTTTAATTGCATTTACAGTTTAATAACAATGCATAAATATAGCTTATATTATTTTAATAAAATTCACAAGTTCCATTTAATTATATTATCAGAACTTCTGTATCTATTCTGACACTTGAGATTAACTTTAAATTTCCTTTGCTGCGGTGCAGTGGCTCCTGTAATCACAGAAGTGCTTTGGGAGGCTGGCACTGTGATAACTGGTCAGGAAGTTGAACCATCCTGGCCCCATTGCAGTGAAACCCTGTCTCTACTAAAACTCTAAGAAATAGCTGGGCATGAGACAGTGAGCCTGTAATCGCTACTTGGGAGACTGAGGGAGGAAGAGAAACTGCTTATTCTGGGAGAACAGAGATTACAGTGAAACCAAGATGTCTCCTCAGCCTATTAACAGGCATAAAACAAAACTCGTCTCAAAAAAAAAAAAATTCCTTTGCTGAGTTTGCTCAGTTTTTACGTCAAGTAGTACTACATATCTTAGAGTCTTTCTATATTTATATATTTTGCATCAGTTTCTAAAAGCTGGAAATTATCTCATTTTGAATTTCTTATGGAAATAGAATCTTCTCCACTAAAAATATCCCATTGGTAAACTTCACTTCGAAGTCATGAAAACTAAATATTTCTCTTTCTGGTCATATCATCTATACAATATTTAGTTATTTTTTTTATTTTATTTTGCTTTCAATTTTAGTATTTGCTTTTGAAATTACTTTTTAAATTTGCATAATATTCTCTTGGATTCTATTAATGAATATCAATGCTTTTTTTAATATTTTGATATAAAAAATAAAACCTCAGTGTGGATGTGATGGCTCACGCCTGTAATTCCAGCATTTTGGGAGGCTGAGGTGGGAGGATTACTTAAGCCCAGGAGTTTGAGACTAGACTGGGCTACATACTGTGGCTGCCTGCTGTCTAAGCCATCTGAACTCCCTGGGAGAGGGGCAACAGCCATCACTGCAGCTGCTAGCTACCAAAGACACTAAGCCCCTGGGTGCAGGGGAGGGTGGCAGTCATCACTCTAGCTGCAGGCCATGCTATTCCCCTGTTGGAGCCAGGGAGTTTAGACAACTTGGTCCCAAGAGGTATTCCCCACAGCACAGCACACCAACTGCTGCAGACAATGGCCAGACTGCCTCTTTAGGCCAGACCTCGATCCATCCCTTCTCACCCAGTGGGGCCTCCCTGCAGAAGCTCCAACAAATCCAGCTGGGAGCTCAGGGACAGAGCCTTGATCTTCCTGGGCCTGACCCGCTATGGGGAGAGGTTGCCATAGCCTCCATGGACCAGCAGATTTAGTCTTTCCTCTTGCTAGTTCTGCAGAATCCAGGCAGCCCAGACAAGTGGGTTTCCCCCCAGTACAGCACACCCCCTCCACCGAGGGACAGCCAAAATGCTTCCTTAAATGGTTCCTGGTTCCCATGCCCTCAACTGTGTGAGACCCCCAATAGGGGTCTCCAGATACTTTATACAGGAGCGTTCCTACTGATATTAGGTCGCTGTCCCTCAAGATCAGAAATGCCAGAGGAAGGAGGAGGCACCTATCTTTGCTGTTCTCCAGCCTCCTCTGTGGGCTTCTTCAGATGCAGGAGTGACCTGGACGAATAGGCCTGAAGTGAACCCCCAACAAAACACAGCAGCTCTACAGAAGAGGAACCTGACTGTTGAAAGAAAAACAAACACAAGGTAACAGCAACAACATCAGCAAAAAAAGTCCCGACAAAAACTTCATCCAAGGGTCAGCAGCCTCAAAGATCAAAACCGGACAAACTCATGAAGATGAGAAAGAATCAATCAAAAAATGCTGAACACACAAAAGGCCAAAGTGCTTCTTCTCCAAATGATCACAACACCTCTCCAGCAAGGGCACAGATCTGAACAGAGAAAAAGATTGATAAATTGACGGAAGTCGTCTTCAGAAGGTAGGTAATAAACTTCAAGGAGGTAAAGAAGCATGTTCTATCCCAATGCAAAGAAGCTAAGAACCACGGTAAAAGATTACAGGAGTTGCTAACTAGAATAACCAGTTTAGAGAGAAACATAAATAACCTAATGGAGCTGAAAAACACAGCATGAGAAATTTGTGAAGCATACACAGGTATCAGTAGCCAAAGCAATCAAACAGAAGAAAGAATATCAAAGCTTAAAGACTATCTTGCTGAAATAAGGTAGGCAGACAAGATTAGAGAAAAAAGATAAAAAAGGAATGAACAAAACCTTTGAGAACTGTGGGACTATGTAAAAAGACTAACCCGGCTGGGTGCAGTGGCCATTCCTGTAATACCAGCACTTTGAGAGGCCACGGCGGGCGAATCACCTGAGGTTGGGAGTTTGAGACCACCCTGACCAACATGGTGAAATCCTGTCTCTTCTAAAAATACAAAAAAATTAGCTGGGTGTGGTGGTGCACACCTGTAGTCCCAGCTACTCGGGAGGCTGAGGCAGGAGAATTGCTTGAACCCAGGAGGTAGAGGTTGCAGTGAGCTGAGATGGCGCTATTGCACTCCAGCCTGGGCAACAAGAGTGAAATTCCATCTAAAAAAAAAAAAAAAAAAGAAAAAAGAAAAAAAGACCAAATCTATGACTGACTGGAGTTCCTGAAAGAGACAGGGAGAATGAAACCCAGTTGGAAAACATACTTCAGCAGATCATCCAGGAGAAATTCCCCAACCTAGCAAGACAGGCCAACGTTCAAATTCAGAACATACAGAGAACCTCAGTAAGATACTTTATGAGAAGATCAACCCCAAGACACATAATCCTCAGATTCTCCAAGGTCGAAATGAAGAAAGAAATGTTAAGGGCAGCCAGAGAGAAAGGTCAGGTCGTTTACAAAGGGAAGCCCATCAGACTAAAAGCAGATCTCTCAGCTGAAACCCTACAAGCAGAAGAAAGTGGGGGCCAACATTCAACATTATGGAATAAAATAATTTTCAACCGAGAATTTTTATCCAGCCAAACTAAGCTTCATAAGCAAAAGAGTAATAAAATCCTTTTCAGACAAGTAAATGCTGAGATAATTCATCATCACAAGGCCTAGACTCATTTCACATGCAAAGACACACTTATCCTCAAAATAAAAAAGATGAGGAAAAATTTACCAAGCAAATGGAAAGCAGAAAAAAAGCAGAGGTTGCAACCCTAGTTTCCTACAAAACAAGCTTTAAACCAGCAAAGATCAAAAAAAAGCAAAGAAGGGCATTACATAATGGTAAGGGAATCAATTTAACAAGAAGTTCTAACTATCCTAAATATATATGCACTCAATACAGGAGCACCCAGATTCATAAAACAATTTCTTGTAGACCTACAAAGAAACTTAGACTTCCACACAATAATACCAGGAGACATCACCACCCCACTATCAATATTAGACAGATCAATGAGAAAGAAAATTAATAAAGATATTCAGGGGACAGGTGTGGTGGCTCACACCTGTAATCCCAGCACTTTGGGAGGCCAAGGCAGGTGGATCATGAGGTCAGGAGTTCAAGACCAGCCTGACCAACATGGTGAAACCCCATCTCTACTAAAAATACAAAAATTAGCCAGGCATAGTGGCATGAACCTATAATCCCAGCTACCCAGGATGCTCAGGCAGGAGAATCACTTCAATTCTGGAGGTGGAGGTTGCAGTGAGCAAGGGTCTGTCTCAAAAGAAAGAAAAAAAAAAAGATATTCAGGACATGAACTCAGCTCTGGACCAAGTGAACCTGATAGATATTTACAGAACTCTCCACCCCAAAACAACAGAATATACATTCTTCTCAGTGCCACATGTAACTTACTCTAAAATTGATCATATAATTGGAAGTAAAACACTCTTCAGCAAATGCAAAAGAACTAAAACTGTATCTTACTGTCTCTCAGACCACAGCGCAAATTAAAACTCAAGATTAAGAAACTGACTCGAAACTAAACAACTACATGGAAATTGGACAATCTGCTTCTGAATGACTTCTGGGTAAATGATGAAATTAAGGCAGAAATCAAGAAGTTCTTTGAAGTCAATGAGAACAAAAGGACAATATACCAGAATCTCTGGGATGCAGCTACAGCAGTGTTAAGAGGGAAATTTATAGCACTAAATGCTTACATTGAAAAGCTAGAAAGATCTCAAATCAACACCCTAACATTACAACTAAAAGAGCTAGAGATGAAAGAGCAAACTAATTTAAAAGTTAACAGAAGAAAAGAAATAACTAAGATCAGAGCAAAACGGAAGGAGATAGAGACACGAAAAACTCTTCAAAAAATCAATATATTCAGGAGCTGTTTTTGTTTTGTCTTGTTTTGTTTTTGTTTTTGTTTTTGTTTTGGGATGGAGTCTCACTCTTGTTGCCCAGGCTGGAGTGCAATGGCGAGATCTCGGCTCATTGCAACCTCTGCCTCCCAGGTTCAATCAATTCTCCTGCCTCAGCCTCCTGAGTAGCTGGAATTACAGGCATGCGCCACCATGCTTGGCTAATTATTATTATTTTTTTTTTGAGACAGAGTTTTGTTCTTGTTGTCCAGGCTGGAGTGCAATGGCGCAATCTCGGCTCACTGCACCCTCCACCTCCCAGGTTCAAGCAATTCTCCTCACTCAGCCTCCCGAGTAGCAAGGATTACAGGTATGTGCCACCATGCCTGGCTTATTTTGTGTTTTTAGTAGAGACGAGGTTTCTCTATGTTGGTCAGGCTGGTCTCAAACTCCCAACCTCAGGTGATCAGCCCACCTCGGCCTCTCAAAATATTGGAATTACAGGCGTGAGCCACTGTGCCTGGCCCTAATTTTTATGTTTTTAGTAGAGATGGGGTATCACCAGGTTGGTTAGGCTGGTCTCAAACTCCTGACCTAGTGATCCACCCACTTTGGCCTCCAAAAGTGCTGGGATTACAGGCATGAACCACCGTGCCTGGCCAAGAATCTGTTTTTTGTTTTTGTTTTGTTTTTTGAGATGTAGTCTCACTCTTTTGCCCAGGCTGCAGTGCAGTGGCACCATGTCAGTTCATTGCAACCCCCGCCTCCTGGGTTCAAGCCATTCTCCTGCCTCAGCCTCCCCAGTAGCTGGGACTACAGGCGTCCACCACCACGCCTGGCTAATTTTTTGTACTTTCAGTAGAGACAGGGCTTCACCATGTTAGCCAGGATGGTCTCAATCTCCTGACCTTGTGATCCGCCCACCTCACCGTCCCAAAGTGCTGTGATTACAGGTGTGAGCCAACGTGCCTGGCCTTTTTTTTTTTTTTTTTAAAGAAATTAATAAAATACATACACTAAAGGAGGTGACCATATTGTCTTATGCCCGATTTCTGCCTCCAAAGGAAGAAGAAGTAAAAACTAAAAGGAGAAATGAAATCCAGAGGCAGACAGCCCGGCGCTGTGCCCTGGGCCTGGTTAAAGATCGACCCCTGACCTAACCAGTTATGTTATCTATAGATTACAGACATGGTATGGAAAAGCATTGTGAAAATCCCTGTCCTGTTCTGTTCCATTCTGATTACTGGTGCATGCAGCCCCCAGTCATGTACCCTTGCTTGCTCAATCCATCACGACCCTCTCACACAATCAGGATCCTCTCACACGGACTCCCTTAGAGTTATAAGCTCTTAAAAGGGACAGGAATTGCTCACCCAGGGAGCTCAGTTTTGGAGACGTGAGTCTTGCCAAAGCTCCCGGTCGAATAAAGCCCTTCCTTCTTTAACTAGGTGTGTGAGGGGTTTTGTCTGTGACCTGTCCTGCTACAACACCGCTAGCTAGAGTAATAAAAAAGAAAAGAGAGAAGAATCAAATAGACACAATAAAAAATGATAAATGGGATATCACCAGCAACCCCACAAAAGTACAAACTACTAACAGAGATTATCATAAACACCTCTATGCAAATACACCAAAAAATCTAGAAAAAATGAATCAATTTCTGGACACATACACCCTCCCAAGGCTAAACCAGGAAAGTTGAATCCTTGAACAGACCAATCAAGTTCCGAAATTTAGGCAGTAATAAATAGCCTACCAACCAAAAAAACAGCCAAAAAAGCCCAGGACCATATGGACTAACAGCCGAATTCTACCGGCGGTAAAAAGAGGAGCTGTTGAAGCAGCATCGTTGTGTGGGGTAAATACCCGGGGTTGATAATCTCATGCTGAGAAGATTAATGACACGAACACACACACGGAGTGGGTCTTAAGAGCAGAAAGTTTAATAGATAAAAGAAAGAAGAGCGGGAGAAAGACAGCTTCCTTATGCAGAGAAAGTGGAGAGCCCAAGAAGTTTCCAGGTTTGGAACAGGATACAACTGATTTTTTAGAAAGGCTTGAGAAGGGGGTGATGGATTTACATATCACATTTGGCCAGGTGTACCATTTACACAGCTTGCAAAAAAAACTGGCCTTCCCATCCCAATATTTTATTATGCAAATGTTGCCTCTATCTGGCTGGCTCCAGGACAACTGCACACTGGGGACAAAGGAAAGGAAGAGGGTATTGCCATACTGGGTGGTCCTGGCTTTTAGTACAGCTGCCAGCATTCATCTATGCAGACTTTCAGCTTGCTTATTTATGCTTGCAGCTTGACTTTTCAGGCTGCTTTATGTTAGAAAAGAAATGGTTTTTGGGTGCTTTCTATTAGAGAAAAATTTCACTGGGAACTTTTTTACCCTTGCTAACTGCCTAAAATAATCGCTTAATAACTCTTATACTACTGGTACCATTTCTTCTGAAACTATTCCAAACAATTTAAAAGAAGAGACTCCTCCCTACTCATTTTATGAGGCCAGCATCATCCTGACATGGAAACCTGGCCAGAGATGCAACAAAAAAAGAAAACTTCAGACCAATATCTCTGAAGAACATTGACATGAATACCCTCAATAAAATTCTGGCAAACCAAATCCAGCAGCACATCAAGAAGTTATCCACCACAAACAAGTCACCTTCATCACTGGGATGCAAAGCTCATTTAACATACACAAATCAATAAATGTAAGCTATCACATAAACAGAACCAATAACAAAAACCACATGGTTATCTCAATAGATGCAGTAAAAGTCTTCAATAAGGGCAGGGCGGTGGCTCACACCTGTAATCCCAGCACTTTGGGAGGCTGAGGTGGGTGAATCGTGAGGTCAGGAGTTCGAGACCAGCCTGACCAATATGGTGAAACCTTGTTTCTACTAAAAACACAAAAATTACCCGGACATGGTGGTGCGTGCCTGTAATCCCAGCTACTCGGGAGGCTGAGGCAGGAGAATTGTTTGAACCTGGGAAGTGGAGGCTGTGCTGAGCTGAGATTATGCCACTGCACTCCAGCCTGGGTGACAGAGCGAGACTCTCTCTCAACTGATAATAATAGTAATAATAATTATAAAGTCCTCAATAGAATTCAACTTTCCTTGGCTGGGCGTGGTGGCTCCCACCTGTAATCTCAGCACTTTGGAAGGCTGGGGCAGGTGGATCACAAGGTCAGGAGTTTGAGACCAGCCTGATCAACATGGTGAAACCCAATCTCTACTAAAAATACAAAAATTAGCCTGGCGTGGTGGTGGGTGCCTGTAATCCCAGTTACTGGGGAGGCTGAGGCAGGAGAATTGCTTGAATCCAAAAAGCAAAGGTTGCAGTGAGCCAAGACTGTGCCACTACACACCAGCCTGGGCAACAGAGTGAGACTCTGTCTCAAAAAAACAAACAAACAAAAAATAAAATTCAACATCCCTTTTTTTTTTTTTTTTTTTTTTTTGAGACGGAGTCTCGCTGTGTCCCCCTGGCTGGAGTGCAGTGGCCGGATCTCAGCTCACTGCAAGCTCCGCCTCCCGGGTTCCCGCCATTCTCCTGCCTCAGCCTCCCGAGTAGCTGGGACTACAGGCGCCTGCCACCACGCCCGGCTAGTTTTTTGTATTTTTAGTAGAGACGGAGTTTCACCGGGTTAGTCAGGATGGTCTCGATCTCCTGACCTCGTGATCCGCCCGTCTCGGCCTCCCAAAGTGCTGGGATTACAGGCTTGAGCCACTGCGCCCGGCCCAACATCCCTTCATGTTAATAACTCTCAATAAACTAGGTATTGAAAAAGCATACCTCAAAATAATAAGAGCTATTTATAACAAATCCAGAGCCAATATCATATTGAATAGGCAAAACCTGGAAGCATTCTGGAAAATCAGCACAAGACAAAATGCCCTCTCTCACCACTCCTGTTCAACATAGTATTTGAAGTTCTGGCCGGGAAAATCAGGCAAGAGAAAGAAAGAAAGGGTGTTCAAATAGGAAGAGAGGAAGTCAAATTATCTCTGCAGATGATATGATGCTGTAACTAGAAAATCCCATTGTCTCAGCACCGAAACTCCTTAAGTTGATAAGCAACTTCAGCAAAGTCTCTGGATACGAAATCAATGTGTAAAAATTACAAGTATTTTTATAAACCAACAATAAACAAGCAGATTGTGAAATCATGCATGAATTCTCATTCACAATTGCTACAAAGAGAATAAAATACCTAGGAATACAGCTAACAAGGGATGTGAAGGACCTCCTCAAAAACAGCTATACACCACTGCTCAAGGAAATAAGACAGGATACAAACAAATGGAAAAACATTTCATCCTCATGGATAGGAAGAATCAATATCATAAAATGGCCATATTGCCCAAAGTAATTTATACATTCAATGCTATTCCCATCAAACTACCACTGAGATTCTTCACAGAACTAGAAAAAACTACTTTAAAATTCATATGGAACCAAAAAAGAGCCTGCATAGCCAAGAAAATTCTAAGTGAAAAGAACAAAGCTGAAGGCATCATGCTACTTGACCTCAAACTATACAACAAGGCTACAGTAACCAAAACAGCATGGTACTGGTACAAAAACAGACACGTTGACCAATGAAACAGAATAGAGATCTCAGAAATAAGAACACATATCTACAACCATCTGATATTTGACAAACCTGACAGAAACAAGCAATGGGGAAAATATTCCCTATTTAATAAACGATGCTGAAAAACTGGCTAGCCATATGCAGAGAACTGAAACTGGACCCCTCTCCTACACCTTATACAAAAATTAACTCAAGATGAATTAAAGGCTTAAATGTAAAACCCCAAATCATAAAAACTCTAGAAGAGAATCTAGGCAATATCATTGAGGACATAAGCATGGGCAAAGATTTTATAATGAAATGGCTGAAAGCAATTGTAAGAAAAGCAAAAATTTACAAAGAGATCTAGTTAAACAAAAGAACTTCTGCACAGCAAAAGAAACTATCATCAGAGTGAACAGGCAATCTATACAATGGAAGAAAATTTTTGCAGTCTACCCATCCGACAACAGTCTAATATCCAGAATTTACAAGAAACTTAAACAAATTTACAAGAAAAAAACAAACAATCCCATCAAAAAGTGGGCAAAGGACATGAATAGACACTTCTCTAAAGAAGACATCCGCCTGGTGTGGTGGCTCAAGCCTGTAATCCCAGCACTTTGGGAGGCCGAGACGGGTGGATCACGAGGTCAGCAGATCGAGACCATCCTGGCTAACCCGGTGAAACCCTGTCTCTACTAAAAAATACAAAAAACTAGCCAAGCGAGGTGGCGGGCACCTGTAGTCCCAGCTACTCCGGAGGCTGAGGCAGGAGAATGGAGTAAACCTAGGAGGTGGAGCTTGCAGTGAGCCGAGATCCGGCCACTGCACTCCAGCCTGGGCGACAGTGCCAGACTCCGTCTCAAAAAAAAAAGAAAAAAAAAAAAAGAAGACATCCATTCAGCCAACAAACTCAACATTACTGATGAAATATTACTGAAAAAAACTCAATACTACTGATCATAACAGAAATGCAGATCAAAACTACAAAGAGATACCATCTCATGTCAGTCAGATTGGTGATTATTAAAAAGTGAAGAAACAACAGATTCTTGTGAGGCTGTGGAGACACAGGAATGCTTTTACACTGTTGGTGGAAATGTAAATTAGTTAAACCATTGTGGAAGACAGTGTGGCAATTCCTCAAGGATCTAGAACCAGAAATGTCATTTGACCTAGCAATCCCTTTACTGGGTATATACTCAAAGGAATATAAAGATACACGCACGCTTACGTTTATTACAGCACTATTCACAATAGTAAAGACATGGAACCAACCCAAATGCCCATCAATGATAGGCTGGCTAAAGAAAATTTGGTACATGTACACCATGGAATACTATGCAGCCATAACAAAAAGAATGAGATCACGTCCTTTGCAGGAAGATGAATGAAGCCGGAAGCCATCATCCTCAGCAAACTAACACAGGAACAGGAAACCGAACATTACATTTCTGACTCAGATGTGAGAGCTGAACAACGAGAACATATGGACACAGAAAGAGGAGCAACATACACTTGGGCCTGTCAGAGGGTCAAGGGGAGGGACAGCATCAGGGCAAATAGCTAATTAATGTGGGGCTTAATACTGCGGTGATGGGTGAATAGAGGCAGCAAACCACCATGGCACACATTTACCTATGTAACAAACCTGCAGGTTTTGCACATGTATCTCAGAACTTAAAGCAAAATAAAATGTACATAAATAAATAAATTCAGGCTGGGTGTGGTGGCTCACACCTGTAATCCCAGCACTTTGGGAGGCCGATCACTTGAGGTTGGGAGTTCGAGACCAGCCTGACCAACATGGAGAAACCCTGTGTCTACTAAAAATACAAAATTAGCCAGGCATGGTGGCGCATGCCTGTTGTCCCAGCCACTGGGGACGCTGAGGCAGGAGAATCATTTGAACCCAGTAGCTGGAGGTTGCAGTGAGCCAAGATCATGCCAGTGCACTCAAGTCTGGGAAACAAGAGTGAAACTCCGTCTCAAAAATAAATAAAGAAAGAAAATAAATAAATTAAATAAATAAAGCCAGGAAAATTAAATGTCTTTCTTTCTGGTCATATTATCCATATAATATTTAGTTATTTTTATTTATTTCAACTTGTTA
Organism: Papio anubis; assembly: GCF_008728515.1. Taxonomy (NCBI): domain Eukaryota; kingdom Metazoa; phylum Chordata; class Mammalia; order Primates; family Cercopithecidae; genus Papio; species Papio anubis. Next base: position 13,833 of record NW_022161382.1, read on the forward strand.
TCAATTTTAGTATTTGCTTTTGAAATTTCTTTTTTTTTTTTTTTTTGGAGACAGAGTCTTGCTCTGTCTTCAGGCTAGAGTGCAGTGGTGCAATCTCGGCTCACTTTAACCTCTACCTCCTGGGTTCAAGTGATTCTCCTGCTTGAGCCTCCTGAGTAGCTGGGACTACAGGTGTAAGCCACCACGCCCAGCTAATTTTTGTATTTTTAGTAGAGACAGATTTTGCCATGTTGGCCAGGATGGTCTCGATCTCTTGACCTCATGATCCTCCCGCCTCGGTCTCCCAAAGTGCTGGGATTACAGGCGTGAGCCACCCGCGCCCAGTGAAATTACTTTTTAAATATGCATAAAATTTTCTTGAATTCTATTAATGGACATCAATGCCGTTTTTCATGTTTTGATATAAAAAATAAAACCTCAGTGTGGATGTGATGACTTCTATCTGTAATTCCAGCACTTTGGGAGGCTGAGGTGGGAGGATTACTTTAGCTCAGGAGTTTGAGACCAGCCTGGGCTACATAGTGTGACCTCACCTCTAAAAATAATAATAATAAATTAACTGAGCATGGTGGCACATGAGTGTGGTCCCAGCTACTCAGAAGGCTGAGGTGAAAAAAACTGCTTGGGCCCAGATGGTTGAGGCTGCAGTGAGCTACAGGCATGCCACTGCATTCCTGTCTGGGTGAGACAGAATCTCTCTCAAAAGAAAGAAAGAAAATGAAATTCAAAGCAGATGGATCACTTGAGGTTAGGAGTTTGAGACCAGCCTAGCCAGCATGAAAAACCCTGTTTCTGCTGAAAATACAAAAATTAGCTGGGCATGGTGGCATTTGCCTGTAATCTCAGGTTCTTGGTAGGCTGAGGCACAAGAATTGCTTGAACTCGAAAGGTGGATGTTGCAGTGAGCTGAGATTGTGCCACTGCACTCCAGTCTGGGCAGCAGAGCAAGACCTTGTCTCAGAAAAATAAAGAGAAGAAAAGAAAAGAAAAAGAAAACCACAGATAATAAACTATAATTTTTTTTTAATGTTTGTAAAGCTCTAATTGCAAAGCAGGTTTCTGAAAGTCAGTTTCCAGAATCCAAGGCTAATGTGTAAGCATTTTATGCATTTCTTTCTGGACTGATTGTATAATTCGGGTTTCCCAACAGAAATGGAAAAAAATAAAGCATGAATAACAATGAGATCGCACACAGTTATGATAATAGCAATCATAAAAAGAAAAATTTCAAAGACAATGCGGAAGAAAATTTGGGTTAACTAGAACTAGAACTATGAAATGATACTGTTACTTTGGAAAACACTTTAGCAGCTTATTATAAAGTTGAACATACACTTATTATGTTACCACGACATCCCACTACTAGGTCGTTACTAAAGGAAACTGAAAATTAATGTTGAAATGAAATCTTTTTGTAGATGTCTATTGCTCACTTTATTTGTAATTGCAAAAAGCTAGATGTAAACCAGATGCTTCTCAATGAATGAATAAACAAAGCGGGGCATCCATACAATAGAATCCTAGTTGTCACTAAAAAACAAACAAACAAACAAAAACTATTGATTGACATCACAGTATAGATGAGTCACAAATGCATTTCTTTAAGTGAAGAAAGTAAGATCTGAAAGGCTACAAATTATATAATCCAATTATATGGCATTGTAGAAAATAAAATTGTAGGGATTGATAATAATCAGGCCACGCTTGATGGCTCAAGCGTATAGTCTCAGCACTTTGGGAGGCTGAGGTGAAAGGATTGTTTGAGCCCAGGATTTTGACACCAGCCTGGGCAACATAGAAAGACCTCCCTACAAAAGAAGAATAAAAAGAGAATAATCACTGATTGCCAAAGAATAGATGAGAGTAGAGTTAATTACGAATAGGAAGCATCAGATAATTTGGGGGGCAATGAAACAGTTTTTTGTGGTACTGTGAAGATGGCTATGTGACCCTAGACAATTTTCAAAACCTATGGAACTGTATATCACAAAGAATAAATGTTCCTCTCTGCAAATTATAAACAACAAGGATTTGGGGAAAATTCAGACAAAATGCAGGCAGTAAAAAGAAGAGTTTAACCTTACTAGAAATGTATCACCCAACCCTATTGAAAAACATTGGAATAAAAGGACTTGGTGTAAATCATGTAGAACAATAGTATTTTGATTAAATACTGCAAGACTCAAGAACTGAACACAAACATTGTGTTCCGGTAGGTATTGCTTGTCTATAAGCATATAGATTAGCATTTATTTATTTATTTATTTATTTATTTATTTATTTGATGGAGTCTCACTCTGTTACCAGGCTAGAGTGCAGTGGCACAATCTTGGCTCACTGCAACCTCTGACTCCCTGGTTCAAGTGATTCTCCTGCCTCAGCCCCCGAGTAGCTGGGATTACAGACACGTGCCACCACGCCAAGCTAATTTTTGCACTTTAGTAGAGACAGGGTTTCACCATGTTGGCCAGGATGGTCTCTATCTCCTGACCTTATGATCATCCTGCCTCGGCCTCCCAAAGTGCTGGGATTACAGGCGTGAGCCACTGTGCCTGGCCTAGATTAGCAATTTTTAAAAGCACTCTGTATGTTAGTACATATATGTAATATAATTAGTGCCTGCTTCTAACTGAAGTTGAAAAAAAAGATAATTGTATATTGGAGTTGAGAATATTTGGACAAATGCATGTCTCATAACATATCTATTGAGAGAGAGAGAAAAAGAGAGATGTGTTCATACAGGTGTCAATATTAATATGCATCTTTCCAAACTCTGTTTGCTGAGAGGTTGCAGAAGCAGTGACACCCAAGTATTAATGGGCACACCTAGCTCTCATATCATGGTTTCTAAGTACTATTCTTTAATAAAAAAAGCAAGACTACTTGTAATAATAGATAACTCTAGCACTGGAGTGGAAAATCCAAATTAAGGTAGAGTATTGTGAAGTCAGAAAGTTTAAAAGTGGTTTATAAACAGCAGAAGCAACCATGTCAGAGAAAATCAACCTGAAAGACTTCCCATGAGCCCAAGCTGAAAAAATGTGAAAAACACAATACATATTCATAGCATTGGATTAAAAACCTAGAGAATAAAAAAAAATTCATGAATCCATATAGAGAAAAAAAAATAAGAAAAAAAGAAAGAGAAAAAAAGTGTTTTACAAAATTCCAAGTACTAATCAGTATAGATAGATAATGCAAAATAGAAAATCACCACAAAGACGCCACAGTAATAATTACTGTAGACAAGATGTACTTAAAAATGCAAAAATTGTGGGTGAAATTTAAAGGTGAAAAAGGAAATGTCTTTAGATGAAAACTAGAAAGCACTTTTCT
>NW_022161383.1:0-17168 GCF_008728515.1 Papio anubis
AGTGGCGTGATCTCAGCTCACTGCAACCTCCGTCTCCCAGGTTCAAGTGATGCTCCTGCCTCAGCTTCCCAAGTATCTGGGACTACAGGCGCCCGCCACCACGACCGGCTCATTTTTGTATTTTTATTAGAGACAGGGTTTCACCGTGTTAGCCAGGATGGTCTTGATCTCTTGACCTCGTGATCCACCCGCCTCGGCCTCCCAAAGTACTGGGATGACAGGCGTGAGCCACCACACCTGGCCCCTAGTTCCCTCCTATAAAATGCAGGAATGATAATATAGGTTGACCATTCCTCATCTGGAAGTCCAAAACCTGAAATGCTCCAAAACCTGAAACTATTTGAGCACCAGCGCGGTGCCACAAGTGGAAAATTACAACGATACTAAGGTGGTATGTGTTGGGAGGACTCTTTGTTCGTTGACGAAGGACAGGGAACTCTTGACCTTATGTGCAAAGTCACAGTCAAAATGCAGTCAAAACTTTGTTATATGCACAAAATTGTTAAAATGTATAAAATTATGTTCAGGTCATCTGTATAAGATGCTTATGAGGCTGGGCGTGGTGGCTCATGCTTGTAATTCCAGCACTTTGGGAAGCCAAAGCGGGTGAATCATTTGAGGTCAGGGGTTCGAGACCAGCCTGACCAACATGGTGAAACCCTGTCTCCACTAAAAATTCAAAAAAATTAGCCAGGTGTGGCGGCATGCACCTGTCATCCCAGCTACTGGGAGGCTGAGGTAGGAGAATCCCTTAAACCTAGGAGGCGGAGGTTGCAGTGAGCTGAGATCGTGCCACTGCACTCCAGCCTGGGTGCCAGAGCAAGATGCGCTCAAAAAAAAAAAGAAAAAGATGCATGTGAAACATAAACAAATTTTGCATTTAGACAAGAGCCCGATCCCAAGATATCTCTAAATATACAAATATAACAAAATCTGAAAAAAAAGGTTTGAAACACTTCCAGTCCCAGGCATTTCAGATAAAAGATCCTCAACCTGTGTTAACTTTCTGGTTTTCTGAGAAAATGAAATGAATGGTTTTAAATCAAGAATTGGACACGGGGCTTGGTTCTTAGTAAGTGCTCAGAATGTTCTTCTCGTTCTTATTATCGTCCTCAACAATCCTAACGATTATTCCATATTTCTACCTACTTGTCAAGAGCAGGAACAAATTCAGTCTTTTCCACGTATGCACTCTTCTTCGTTTGCTGATTTCTCTATAAAATACCCATGCGCTTTTTTCCCCCCAATAGGTTTTTGGGCCCATCTGCTCTTTGTTTTGCAGAAGGGAATTAGAAGAAATTAGGCTGGCATCACCAAAAGTCTTTTCTCTCTTTGAAAATTATTCTTATTTTCCACCAGTCTCTGACAGCATCTTTATCTTCACCGAAAAGAATCCATGTGGAAAATGCCTTCCCTTCCACACAGTTCACTGGAGACATGTGAAAACCTGCAACTGACATTCCTGGCTTTCCTCAAGTTTCTGAGGAAAGGGCTCAGCAGAGAAATAATTCCTTCCAGGGACTTCAAGCTATGACCTTGGGAACTGAAATCTGGAGACAAAGGGAACGGGTGTTTGCCTTCACCTCATGAAAGGTGAATGATGTTCTGCGGTCGCAATGGCTTATGTATTTCCTTCCTTCCTTCCCTCCCTCGCTTCTTCCTTTCCTTTCCTTTCTCCTTCCTTCCTTCCCTCCTTCCTTCCTTCTCTTTTTCTCTTTTCTTTTTCTTTCTTCTTTCTTTTCTCTTTTCTTTCTTTTTGAGACAGTTTCCTTCCTTCCTTCTGTCTTGTTCCTGTTTCTTTTTCTTTCTTTTTGAAACAGAATCCTTCCTTTCCTTTCTCCTTCCTTCCTTCCTTCCTTCCTTCTCTCTCTTTTTCTCTTTTCTCTTTCTTTCTTTTCTCTTTTCTTTCTTTTTGAGACAGTTTCCTTCCTTCCTTCCTTCTTGTTCCTTTCTTTCTTTTTCTTTCTTTTTGAAACAGAATCCCTTCCTTCCTCCCTCCCTCCCTCCCTTCCTCCCTTCCTTCCTTCCTCTTCTTTGTTTTTAAGACAGAGTTGGGATGGAGTCTCGCTCTGTTGCCCCGGCTGCAGTACAGTGGCACGATCTCGGCTCACTGCAAGCTCCGCCTCCCAGGTTCATACCATTCTCCTGCCTCAGCCTCCCTACTACCTGGGACTACAGGCACCCGCCACCACGGCTGGCTAACTTTTTGTATTTTTAGTAGAGATGGGGTTTCACCGTGTTCGCCAGGATGGTCTCGATCTCCTGACCTCGTGATCCGCCCACCTCGGCCTCCCAAAGTGCTGGGATGACAGGCATGAGCCACCGCGCCTGGCTGTCACTGGCCATTTTTAATTTTTTGTTTTCTTTTTTCAGATGGAGTCTCACTCTGTCACCCAGGCTGGAGCGCAGTGCTGCAATCTCTGCTCACTGCAACCTCCACCTCCTGGGTTCAAGCGATTCTCTTGCCTCAGCCTCCCAAGTGGCTGGGGCTACAGGTGCCTGCCACCACGCCCAGCTAATTTTTGTATTTTCAGTAGAGACAGGGTTTCACCATGTTGGCCATGCTGGTCTCGAACTCCTGATCTCAGGTAATCCGCCCACCTCGGACTCCCAAAGTGTTGGGATTACAGGTGTGAGCCACCACACCTGGCCCATTTTAAATTATTGTAGTATTCTATTTTTAAACTCGCAGTATTCTATTTTTAAACTCGCATCCCTTAAACGTATTTAGTTCTTATTTTTAGTCACCGCCAACACTAGGACATAAAACCACAATAACTTCAGCAGTTTATAAAACCCTTGACATTTGAACACCTGTAAGAACCAACCATCTGAGATGATTTAAACCACACTTATTTGAAATTAGAGAATGAATTGCAGAATCCCTTTAGAACTGTGCACTTCTTCAGCCCAGAGGTTATCGATTCTTTATCTACTTTATCTACCGTCTTATCAGTCAGTCAGCGGGAAATAAATCCGCATTTGTTGAACAACCTGCTGACCAAATTAATGAATATGCCTTGGTGCTTTCTTGCAATTCTGTGGCTTAATTAAGGATCTTTAAAAATATTAGTTTTTCTGCCGGGCGCGGTGGCTCACGCCTGTCATCCCAGCACTTTGGGAGGCCGAGGCGGGCGGATCACCTGAGGTCGGGAGTTCGAGACCAGCCTGACCAATATGGTGAAACCCCGTCTCTCCCAAAAATACAAAATTAGTCAGGCGTGTTGGTGCATGCCTGTAGTCCCAGCTACTTGGGAGGCTGAGGCAGGAGAATCACTTGAACCCGGGAGGCGGAGGTTGCGGTGAGCCGAGATTGTGCCATTACACTCTAGCCTGGGCAACAAGACTGAAACTTCATCTCAAAAAAAAAAAAAAAGTAGTCTTTCATCCAGTTTTTTAAATAAAAAACTTGATGAAAAAATACTAGTTTTCCATGCCGTTTTTTAAGAAATTGGTGGTCTATATTAAAAGATTAAGTCCTGACCTGATAGGAGCTGGAGCATATAAATACATAGAATAGCAGGGGGCTTTTCTGTTCTTTATTGATTGTGCTTGTTTGTTTTCGATGCCCTGTGATACAGTAAGTGACCTTTCTCTACCCAGACAATGCTTCAGTGTATACCAGCTCATACAACGAGAAGAAGTTCGCACGGGCACGCCAGCACGATCTTCAGAATCCCTGTGGGTAAACACAATGACCCTGCCGGCTTTTGAGACCAGACGCCAAAAAGAACTTATTCTTTCCCTGATACTATTGTTCCTCCTAATGTCTTTGACATTGGAATTCGATTGAGAAAAAACGAGAGAGCGAGGGGGGATGCTGGTGGCATTTGACAATTTGTTAAGGAGTGAGTATCAAAAACTACTTACTACAGAAGTAGAAATTTCAGAGGGTAGCTCTAAACCCAACTGTTCCAGTAGGATTCTCACTTTACGAGGGGAGGAGGGGGGATCTTAAGAGCCTCACAGTTCAGTTGGGTCTTAAGAGTCTCACAGGTGGGTCAGGTGCGGTGGCTCACGCCTGTAACACCAGCACTTTGGGAGGCCGAGGAGGGTGGATCACCTGAGGTCAGGAGTTCAAGACCAGCCTGACCAACATGGTGAAACCCTGTCTCTACTGAAAATACAAAAATTAGCCGGGCGTGGTGGCGGGCGCCTGTAGTCCCAGCTACCTGGGAGGCTGAGGCAGAAGAATTGCTTGAACCCGGGAGGCGGAGGTTGCGGTGAGCCAAGATCGCACCACTGCACTCCAGCCTGGGTGACGGAGCAAGACTCCGTCTTAAAAAAAAAAAAAAGAGTCTCACAGTTCATTAGGGTTCTTGCACGAGACGATGAGGATAAGGGTAGGTGAGCACGCGGAAAGGGTGAGAACAGGTCAATTGTGTTGGAGAAAAGAAGAAAAGCCAGAAGACCGCCTGGGAAGTCCACCTGCCCCAGCAGATACAAAACGACAGCCAGCAGAAGCCGTCATAGACCCCTGACCTGTGCACAGCTTTTTCCATCCTTTATTTAAATAGAACGCTGCCTTTGAAAACAAGTTTTAATAAACATGAAAATCATAAATCCTTATTTACGTAAATAATATATCCTGGTCTTATTCCTAGAACCATTGATTTTTCACAGCTCATTAAGAAAGCTGGGGGAGGGGGCTCACGCCTGTCATCCCAGCACTTTGGGAGGCCGAGGTGGGCAGATCACGAGGCCAGGAATTCGAGACCAGCCTGACCAACACGGTGAAACCCCGTCTCTACTGAAAATACAAAAATTAGCCAGGCGTGATGATGGGCGCCTGTAGTCCCAGCTACTCGGGAGGCTGAGGCAGGAGAATCGCTTGAACCCGGGAGGCGGAGGTTACAGTGAGCGGAGATCGCGCCACTGCACTCCAGCCTGGGTGACAGAGCAAGACTCCGTCTCAAAATAAATAAACAAATAAATAAATACACATAAAGAACTTGGTCCTCAGTCAGTCGGTGGCAGGATAGAATCTCCAGGGGCCCCTCTTTTCTTACCCGGTAATGAAAATTTAGCCATCAGAGAGGGGTCAGAACGGCCGACTTCTCACACGCCCAGAAGGCTGAGAATACCTTTATGCTTGTTTTCCCTCCTCCTCTGCGAATATGTCCCTTGCTACTTTCTAAGTGTCTTGGAGATGTTTAGATTACAGTTTTGCATTTTGTGACAAGTTCCGTAGAGTCAGCTTTTGGCCAGGAGCCTGGAAACCTACCTTCCTCACACGACGTCTCAGGCCTGTTCACAGCCACTGAGTCCACACCGTGTTTTCAACACCCGGCATTGAGTAGAAGCTCAGCCGTGGAAAGCAATGCTTTTCCTCACGGTTCTGCCCTCCAGTGATACACAAGGCAGGTTTCATGTGCAAGAGACGTGGATTTCCGCAAGATACAATTAATACTTTGTCACTTTCTGCTCTGAAAGTTGCCTTTGTTGATTGCACTGCAAAATTGAAAGTTGGCAAGGTGAGAAGTAGTTTCCTGTGACAATACATTGTGATTTTTTTTTTTTCCTGTAAGAAATTTAAGATGACAGCCAGGCGTGGTGGATCCTGCCTGTCATCCCAGCACTTTGGGAGGCTGAGGTGGGCAGATCACCTGAGGTCAGGAGTTCAAGACCAGCCTGGCCAACGTGGTGAAACCCCATCTCTATCAAAAATATAAAGACTTACCTGGGTGTGGTGGCGTCATCCCAGCCACTCGGGAGGCTGAGGCAGGAGAATCGCTGGAACCCGGGAGGCGGAGGTTGCAGTGAGCTGAGATCGCACCATTGCACTCCAGCCTGGGCAACACAGCAAGACTCCATCTAAAAAAAAAAAAAAAAGAAATTTCAGATGAAACGATGGCTAAAGTTTTAGGAACAAGGAGTGATACTGTGACGGCTATGGGGGAAATCCCACTGTTTAAATGTAGGGAAGAGGTGGAGAAAAGGGAGAGGAAGCAAGGAGCCCAGAAACACACAGCAAGCAGACACGCCCAAGTTCAGAAAGAGTCTGAAAAGGTTCACTTGCTTCGTTCCAAGAAAAACCCGAATGTACCTGGATTCAGAGAAGTCGTTTAGTCCGTGAGTTGATTTTTTTTTTTTTTTTGAGACAGTATCTTGCTCTGTCTCCCAGGCTGAAGTACAGTGGCGTGATCTCAGCTCACTGCAACCTCTGCCTCCTGGGTTCAAGTGATTCTCCTGCCTCAGCCTCCCCAGTAGCTGGGATTACAGGCACCCGCCACCACAGCTGGCTAATTTTTGTATTTTTTGTAGAGATGGGGTTTCACCATGTTGGCCAGGCTGGTCTCGAACTCCCGACCTCAGGTGATCCACCTGCCTTGGTCCCCCAAAGTGCTGGGATTATAGGCATGAGCCACCAACCTGGCTAATTTTTGTATTTTTAGTAGACATGGGGTTTCAACATGTTGGCCAGGCTGGTGTTGAACTCCTGACCTCAGGCGATCCACCCGCCTCAGCCTCCCAAAGTGCTGGGATGACAGGCGTGAGGCACCGCGCCCGGCCAGAGGCTGTGAGTTTCTGATGTGAATTTTTGTTTTGACTTCATATGCGCCACGGACAAATGTATTCCCCCTTTGATGACTGTAAATTCCTTCTCCATTCATTTTCTTCTTGGATCTTAGCAAGACATTTTTTTTTTAATGTTAACCCTTGTCTCTTTGAGCCAAATCAAATACATTAATTATTGGAGCCAGGAGAACGGTTATAAAAGGGTCTGGGACAAGGATTAACATTCTCCTTTTCTTGGCTGGTCTCTTTTGTCCTGAAATCTTTCTTTGACTCATTCATAGTAAAATACGTATTTTTCACACTCCTCCCTTCCTTTAGCAAACGCCAGAGGCTTCAATGCATTGAGAGCAGACGCTTCTCATTATTTGTAATTATCCCCTCAGCCGAATGCAAGAAGAGGGCCCCGTGGGTAAAGCAGGCTGTTCATGAAAACGCCAGCGTTTTTATCACCATCGATACCATCTCCGCTCTTTGCTCCACTCCCCCGACGATCCTGGCTTCCCCCAGCAGGATAATTACTGGGTTATTACACTTGAACCCTGGCTGCTCTCCACAAAAAAAAAAAAATGTATCCTGTCCTCCTGGCACATGGGCATTCTGATTTTAAACAGCCAGGGACGGCCCTCCTCGCTCATGTTTTCCGCTCTGCAGGATACCATTGTCATTTGCTAGCAGGGGAAATGTGGCCGTGCATCAGAGTCCAGACTCCAGGAACCCCAGATGCTCAGATTTGTGTTGAGGCTGCTCTGGGGACGTGACAGCACATTTTTCGTGTGGTTGTGGTTGACGGTTTTGTGCGTGATTTGCATCTCCCATCCTTTTTCTACCTGTGACTTCTCATCCAGGAGGTTCAGCATTTTGACTTTTTTTTTTTTTTAAAGTAAAAATGCATATATTGGCCGAGTGCGGTAGCTCATGCCTGTAATCCCAGCACTTTGGGAGGCTGAGGTGGGTGGATCCCTTGAGGTCAGGAGTTCGAGACCAGCCTGGGCAACATGCGGAAACCCCGTTTCTACTAAAAATACAAAAATTAACCGGTGATTACACGCCTGTAATCTCAGCACTTTATGAGGGCAAGGCAGGGAGATCACCTCAGGTCAGGAGTTCAAGACCAGCCTGGCCCACATCGCAAAACCCCGTCTGCAGTAAAAATACAAAACTTAGGCAGTGTGATGGTGGGTGTCTGTAACCCTAGGTACTTGGGAGGATGAGGCAGGGGAATCGCTTGAACCCAGGAGGCAGAGGTTGCAGTGAGCCAAGATCGCACCACTGCACTCCAGCCTGGGCGACAGAGCGAGACTCTGTCTCAAAAAAGAAGAAATAAGCCGGGCTTGGTGGCTTATGCCTGTAATCCCAGCGCTTTGGGAGGTCACAGTGGATGGATTACGAGGTCAGGAGTTCGAGACCAGCCTGACCAACATGGCAAAACCCTGTCTCTAGTAAAAATACAAAAATTAGCTGGACGTGGTGGCGGGTGCCTGTAACCCCAGCTACTCAGGAGGCTGAGGCAGGAGAATCACTTGGACCCAGGAGGCAGAGGTTGCAGTGAGCCAAGATCATGTCACCATACTCCAGCCTGGGTGGCAGAGCAAGACTCCGTCTCAAACTACAAGAAATAGGCCAGGCGCGGTGGCTCATGCCTGTAATCCAGCACTTTGGGAGGTCGAGGTGAGTGGATCATGAGATCAGTAGTTCTAAGACCAGCCTGGCCAACATGGCAAAACCCTGTCTGTATAAAATACAAAAATTAATGGACATGGTGGTGGGAGGCTGCCGCAGCCCCAGCTACCAGGAGGCTGGAGCAGGAGAACCACTTGAACCCTAGGAGGCGGGAGGCTGCAGTGAGCCAAGATAACGCCACTGCACTCCAGCCTGGGCACAGAATGAGAGAGACCCGCCTCAAAAAAAGAAGAAATAAATACAATAGGAAATAAAAAGAAAATGCATGTGTCTTGATTGTAAATGTCTGTGCATTTCATAGCTCACCTTAGCTGGGCTGTTTTGCATTTGGTTGGTTTGTTTGAGATGCAGTTTTGCTCTTTGTGGCCCAGGGTGGGAGTGCAGTAGTCCTGACCCAGGCTCACCCCAGTTCCACCTTCCAGGTTCGCTGCATTCTCCTGCCTCAGCCTCCTAGAGTAACTGGGATACAGCCCCACCACACCTGGCTAATTTTGTATTTTCAGTAGAGACGGGTTTCTCCTGTTGGTCAGGCTGGTCTAGAACTCCGACCTCAGGTTATCTGCCTGCCTCAGCCTCCCACGGTGCTGGGATGACAGGCGTGAGCCACCGCCTGGCTGGGCTGTTTGCACTCCTAGCCAAGGGCAGCTGGACAGACAATGGAAAGAACCTGAGCTAAAGCAGCCGCCTACAGGAGAACATGACACACAAGATGCCCCTGCCATGGTGGTCAGATGGCTACCGGGATCTCACAGGCTCTGTGGCTCTGCTCCATCCCTCAAACTTTCATCTATCTTCATACAGTCTGAGGATCTCCTGAGTTTTCCAGGCTCCCCAGGGACGAAACCCTGGGAGTCAAGTCCTGTTGAGCTGCAAGGGGTTTCTTGCCCTCTCCCAGGCCTACAAAACAAGTAAGGAAATGCCTCAAAACCATGCAGGACAAAGGAACCCAAAATACACGCCACACTCACAAAGGATGCATCAACACGGCAGGTGCATATCAAAGTGTGGGGACACAGGAGCCGAACCCATCCTTTCCAGCATCCCCAACTTCTTTGTTTTTTTTCTTTTTTAGATGGAGTCTCGCCTGTCCCCCAGGCTAGAGTGCAGTGGCTGATCTCGGCTCAATGCAAACTCCACTTCCGTTCACACTTCTTTGCCTCAGCCTCCTGAGTAGCTGGGACTACAGGTTTCACCATCACACCGCCAATTTTTATTTGTATTTTAGTAGAGATGGGGTTTCACTGTGTTAGCCAGGATGGTCTTGATCTCCTGGACCTTGTGATCCACCTGCCTCTCTATCCCAAAGTGCTGGGATTACAGGCATGGTGCCACTGTGCCCAGCCTTTTTTGAGATTTGGAGTCTCACCTGTGTCACCCAGGCTGGAGCAGCACAGTGGCACGACCTTGGGTTTCCATCGCACTCTCCACCTCCCAGGTTCAAGCTTATTCTCCTGCCTCAGCCTCCCGAAGGCTGGGATTACAGGTTTCCACCACCACTACCTAACTGATTTTATACTTTTAGGGAGATGGGGTTTCTCCATGTTGGTCGGGTTGGTCTCAAACTCCTGGTCTCATGTGATCTGCCCCCGTGGGCCTCCCAAAGTGCAGGAATTACAGGCATGGCTTAACGCACCAGGCCTGGATTTCAACATTTTGCACAATGCTTATAAGTTGGCCAGGAGCAGTGGGTCACTCCCGTGATCCCAGCACTTTGGGAGGCCAAGGCGGGTGATTTGCCTGAGGTCAGTAGTTCAAGACCAGCCTGGCCAACATGATGAAACCCCATCTCCACTAAAAATACAAAAATTAACCGGGAGTGGTGGCACATGCCTGTAATCCCAGCACTTTGGGAGGCCGAGGCGGTCACTTTGGGATCGCCTGAGGTCAGGTGTTGGAGATCAGTCTGGCCTACATGATGAAACTCTGTCTCTACTAAAAATATAAAAATTAGCCAGCTGTAGTGGCACACACCTGTAATCCCAGCTACTCGGGAGGCTGAGGCAAGAGAATCACTTGAACCTGGGAGGTGGAGGTTGCAGTGAGCCGAGATCGCACCATTTCACTCCAGCCTGGGCAACAAGAGCGAAACTCAGTCTAAAAAAAAAAAATAATAATGCTTCTAATGGAAAATGGTTTTGTGGTTCCTCAAAAAGAAAGCATCCATATGACCCAGCAACTTCACTCCTAGGTACAGACCCCAAAGATTTAAAAACAGGAGCTCAAACAGGTACATGGTCCCGCCAGCATTATTCACAATAGTCAAAAGGCAGAGATAGCCCAAGGGTCCATCCATGCATGAATGGATAAACAGAATGTGGCCCATGCACACAGTGGAATATTATACAGCCAGGAAAAAGAATGGAGCTTCATGGTGCTATGTATGCACAAGCCTTTAAAAACCGCTGTTCAGTGAAAGATGCCAGATACATAAGCACACATGTTGTATGCCTCAATATACATGACATGTCCAGAATAGGTAAATCCATAGACTCAAAGTAGCGTCGTGGTTACCAGAGGATGAAAGAACGGGGAATGACGAGTAATTGCTCATGAGAATAGATCTCTCTTTGAGATAATGAAAATATTCTCAACCTAGACAGAGGTAGTGGTTGTACAACACTGTGAATGGACTAATTGCCCCCGAATTGTCCACTTCAAAACAGTTGATTTTAGGCTGTATGAATTTCACCTCAATAAAAGATATTTCTTTATTTTGTTTTGTTTTTTTAAATTATACTTTTAAGTTCTGGGGTACATGTGCAGAATGTGCAAGTTGGTTACATAGGTATACATGTGCTATAGTGGTGCTGCAACCTATCAACGTTAGCCATTTGCATTAGGTACCTCTCTCTCCCTGTCTCTCTCTGTGTGTCCCTGTCTGTCCCTCCCTCCTTCTCTCTGTCTCTCCCTCTCTCTCTCTCTCTCTCTGTCCCTCTCTGTCCCTGTCTCTCTCTCTCTCTCTTCCTCTGTCTCTCCCTCACTCTCTTTTCCCTTGCTCTCACCTCTCTTCCCTTCTCTGTCTCTTGACAAAAACTCTTTCCTTTGACTGAAACCTAAGCCAGGCCTCTCTGAGTCCCCTGCCCGACGAGGCCGGACCTTGGGCTTCCCTCCACGTCCTTGTAGAATCACTTCTGAGCAAGAATCCTGCTACACCAGTGGGGTGAAAGTCCCCCACCCTTGAGGCCTGACGGTCCTGATCACCCTGGCTGGCGGTCCGCAGTGATCCAGTCAAGTCAGTGTAGCCAGAAACTGCTTCTCCTAGGAATTTCCTCTGAGTAATCCACGGCGCCTACCCGTGTCGCCCCATAGTTATAAATCTCCACTTCTCTGCGTTGGAGTCAAGATGGGCTGCTCTCTCCCCATTGCAAGACTTTGCTACGGGGGTTTCCTGATAGCTGCCATTTTGGATGCCTTCAATGAAATCTGCTTTGCTATCTTTCACTGACATTGAAATATTTCTTTTTTTAAAATGTAAATTTTATTTTACTTTATGTTCTGGGATACATGTGCTGAATATGCAGGTTTGTTACATACGTTTACACGTGCCATGGTGGTTTACTTGCGCCTATCAACCTGTCATCTAGGTTTTAAGTCCCACATGCATTAGGTATGTGTCCTGATACTCTCCCTACCCTTGCTCCCCACCTGCTGACAGGCCCCCCGTGTGTGATGTTCCCCTCCCTGTGTCCGTGTGTTCTCATTGTTCAACTCCCACTTATGAGTGAGAAGATGAGGTGTTTGGTTTTCTCTTCCTGTGTGAGTTTCTTGATTATAAATCATTCTACTGTAAAGACACACGCACACGTATGTATATTGCGGCACTATTCACAATAGCAAAGACTTGGAACCAACCCACATGCCCATCAGTGATAGACTGGATGAAGAAAATGTGGCACATAGACACCATGGAATACTATGCAGCCATAGAAAAGGATGAGTTCATGTCCTTTGCAGAAACATGGATGAAGTGGAAATATTTCTTTCTTTAACCCTACATTCTCTCCCTGTCAGTGTCTGTCTGTCTCTGGCTCTCACCCCACGTTGGTTCTGAAATGTCCACCTTGAATGTAAAGACCCAGGGAAGTGGGGCCCGAAGAGCTGTCATGGTTCCTGACACGCCCATTGCATGGCGTTCTGCCCACCTGAGACGTGGCCCTCGATCTCGTCCTCTCGCCTGCCCTGCATTTTCCAAGGGCATCTTTCCTTATCCATGGCTCAGAGTCCCCTTCCTAAGTGTCCACGTCAGCATCCCGGAGACGAATGATGGCTGCAGGCTCTGGGGCACTGTAGTACCCACCAGCTCCAGGGGCCGAACCCATACGACGCTGGAATCATCTTACAGATTCACGGGGCCACAGCTGCATGGCGAGCTTGCTGCCCAGGCGAGGTGCCCATCGTCCTAGCCTCCTCGGGAGTGCGCTGCCTTCGGAGACCCACGAGGTGCGGTGCTGAGACTGGACACACATCCCAGCACAACCAGCTGCTCACTCTGACCCTGGCTGTGACTCCAAAACCCCTAAGCACAGGGGGAGACGCGCCAACAGTGCCCGGACAAGCTGGCTTTCCACGCCGCAGGTCCCTGTGAGTCTGTTCTACAGCGGCAATCCATCCCCGTCCAGCAAGGGCCCTTTCCATGAGAAAAGGCTTGACCCTGAGGTCAAGCGCAGGTGCCAACCACCCCAGCAAGCCCCTTGGATCCTGCCCCCACAGGAGCCCTGGAATCCACTGCCACGTCGCGCCTGGCATGCTAATTCTGGGTGTCGGAGACTCTGCAGTCTTGCAGCCAGCACTCGCCCATTTATTCACTCTCCGAGAGGCCACGATGCTCCCCGTGGCTGCATCCAGAGGTTCACCGGCCACGTGCCCTTGTAGGTGACCGCCGGTTTCTCTCCTGGAATCTCCGCCTACCACCTGCTCCAACTTCCTTGGGGACACGCTCCCACCTCCCACGCCCAGCTAGTCTGCTGTCTTTGTGCAGTCAGCTCCCTACTGAGCTGTACCCACATCTGCGGGTATCACCAAGACAGCCTGCTAGCCTCCGAGGCACTGGGGCTGTGGTCAGCACAACGGCCTGGCCACGTTCTCCTAGGAGACGCCTGAATCTCTTCCTCCACTCTTGCCCGGCCCCTTAGGTCTGAGGAAGTCACCGTGGCTTGGAGGCAAGAGTCCAGTCGTGCAACGTAGACAAATCCTTCGGCTTCCACAGTCCTTAGGAGGCAACAGCGTCCATTTCTTCCTCAATGCTGGGGCTGCAAAGCTGGGAAAGGTTGATGGGAAGGAAGGATGCTTTCCATCTGGTGAATGATACTGTGATGTAATCCCCACCTCTGAGCTTTCCTTGGGCCGGCACTCTGGGCCACTAACTGAACCCGGACACTGACAACAATGAATATATAAACACACCCGAAGCTGCCGTTCGCTGCCGGTAAGGCTGGCTCTCGTTATATTCCCATCACCTGAAGATCATTTTATCACGTCGAAGGAAGCCCCGGGCCCTGAAGGACTCACTTCTCCCCGCAGTGACATTTAAAATTCCATTTCCCGTTATTAACGTTTCACCCAGGGGGCAAAGCCTTGCTCTGTCCTCGACTTCAGAAGCCTCTATGCGTCTCTTTCCTTTGGGAAATTTAATTTTTAAGGGACAAACAGTGACTGCATCTATCTGTAGGGTACAGTGTGACATTCTGATATATGTACACATCATGGGATAATTGCCTGAAGCCAATGAACATATCCATCACCTCACCTACTTTTCTTTTGTGTGTGTGTGCTGCACGCATTTAAAATCCTACATTTAGGCCAGGCACAGTGGCTCACGCCTGTAATCCCAGCACTTTGGGAGGCCGAGACGGGCGGATCACGAGGTCAAGAGATCGAGACCATCTTGGCTAACACGGTGAAACCCCGTCTCTATTAAAAAATACAAAAAATTAGCCCGGTGTGGTGGCGGGCACCTGCAGTCCCAGCTACTCGGGAGGCTGAGGCAGGAGAATGGCGTGAACCCGGGAGGCGGAGCTTGCAGTGAGCCAAGATCACGCCACTGCACTCCAGCCTGGGCGACAGAGCGAGACTCCGTCTAAAAAAAAAAAAAAAAAAAAAAAAAAAAAAAAAATTCCTGTGTTTATTGTAGGACTGTTCACAATAGCAAATAGCAAATACATGGGATCAACCCAAGAGTCCATCAACACATGAATGGGGCCGGGTGTGGTGGCTCACACCTGTCATCCCAGCACTTTGGGAGGCCAAGGCGGGTGGATCACCTGAGGTCAGGAGTTCGAGACCAGCCTGGCCAACATGGTGAAACCCCGTTTCTACTAAAAATACAAAAATTAGCTGGGCGTGGTGGCACGTGCCTGTAATCCCAGTTACTCCATAGGCTGAGGCAGGAGAATTGCTGGAACCTGAGAGGCAGAGGCTGTAGTGAGCCGAGATTGCGCCACTGCACTCCAGCTGGGGTGACAGAGCAAAATTCCATCTCAAAACAACAACAATAAAACAGATGACTGGATAAGGAAAATGTGGGTTATACACAAGGAGGCCAACTCTTCAGCTCTAAGAGTGAAGGAAGTCCTGTTGGCTGCTGCAACATGGATGGAATCGGAGGCCATTACGTCAAGTGAAATCAGCCAAGCACACAAAAACCGATATCGCACGCTCTCGCTCCTGGCTAAGAGCTGGACAATTTAAACACGGGGAAGCAGAGGGGGAAAGGTAGATAACAGAACCTGGGAAGGGTGAGAGAGAGGGAGGGAGGAGGACGCAGAGAGGGGGGTTAAAGGGTGCACACATACATTAAGATGCAAGGAATGGCGAGGTGCGGTGTCTCACACCTGTAATCCCAGCACTTTGGGAGGCCGAGGCGGGCGGATCAGGAGGTCAACAGCTCGAGACCATCCTGGTCAACATGGTGAAACCCCGTCTCTACTAAAAATACAAAAATTAGCCTGGTATGGTGGTGGACACCTGCAGTCCCAGCTACTCGGGAGGCTGAGGCAGGAGAATCTCTTGAACCTGAGAGGCAGAGGTTGCAGTGAGATTGCGGTCCTGCACTCCAGCCTGGGCGACAGAGCGAGACTCTTGTCTCAAAAAAAAAAAAAAAAAGGATACAAGGAGTACATTTGGAGTTCCATAAGAGAATAAGGTATATAGACTTAACACAAAAATACTGTATTCAGGTGATGGACACCCTAAATATCTAGATCATCACACATTTTATACATGTAATAGAATTTCTCATAGAACCCCTAAATTTGTACAAAACAAGAAAACACAAAAAAAAGTAAAAAAAATCTACTTTCAACAGTTTTGAAATGCACAGTACTTTAATATTAATCAACAAAAATAAAAATAAAATCTATGCTGAATAATTTTGAAATGCACGGTACTTTATTAATTAACAAAAATAAAAATAAAATCGACTCTGAACAATTTTGAAAGGCACAGTGTTTTATTATTAACAAAAATAAATCTAAAATAAAACCTATAGTGAACAATTTTGAAATGCACAGTACTTTATTATCAAATATAGATATATAAAACCTACCGTGAATAATTTTTTTCTTTTTTTGAGATGGAGTCTCACTATGTCACCCAGGCTGGAGTGAAGTGGCACTATCTCGGCTCACTACAACCTCCGCCTCCCGGGCTCAAGCAATTCTCCTGCCTCTGCCTCCCGAGTAGGTGGGATTACAGGCACCCACTACCACACCTGGCTAATTTTTGTATTTTTAGTAGAGACAGGGTTTCACCATGTTGGCCAGGCTGGTCTCGAACTCCTGACCTCAGGCGATCCACCCAACTTGGCCTCCCAAAGTGCTGGGATTACAGGCGTGAGCCATACTCTGAACAATTTTGAAATGCACAGTGATTTATTATTAATTAACCAAAATAAAAATGAAACCGATACTGAACAATTTTGAAATGCACAGTACTTTATTATTAACTAACAAAATATAAAATCTACCCTGAACTATTTTGAAATGCACAGTACTTTAGTAATAAAAAAAAATATAAAACCTACTGTGAACAATTTTTTCTTTTTTTTTTTTTTTGAGACACAGTCTCACCATGTGCCCAGGCTGGAGTGCAGTGGCACAATTTGGGCTCACTGCAACCTCCTTCTCTTGGGCTCAAGCGAGTCTCGTGCCTTAGCCTCCCGAGTACATGGGATTACAGGTGTGCAGCACCACGCCCGGCTAATTTTTGTATTTTTAGTAGAGACGAGGTTTCACCATATTGGCCAGGCTGGTCTTGAACTCCTGACCTCAGGTGATCCAAAGTGCTGGGATTACCGGCATGAGCCAGTGCGCCTGGCCCTACACTGAACAATTTTGAAATGCACCGTGTTTTATCATTAACACAAATTAAAATAAAACCTACTCTGAACAATTCTGAAATGCACAGTGCTTTATCATTAATTAACAAAAATTAAAATAAAACCTACTCTGAACAATTTTGAAATGCATGGTACTTTATTATAAATGAACAAAATAAAAATAACCTGTACTGAACAATGTCGAAATGCACAGTGATTTATTATTAATGAACGAAAACAAAACCTACTGTGAACAAGTTTGAAGTGCAGTGTTTTATTATTAACAAAAATAAAACTGACTCTGAACAATTCTGCAATGCACAGTGCTTTATTATTAATTATGTCACCGTGCTAGGCAGTAGCTGTGCAGAGCTTATTCCTCCTGTCTAAACCAAACTCTACATTACCTGATTATTTGTACTTTTAGGAGCAAGAAAAATAAAAATGAAACCTACTCTGAACTAGGCTGAAATGCACAGTACTTCATTAATTTATTAAATCATATCTGTTAGCCTATATTAACAAAAAAACCTACTCTGAACAATTTTGAAATGCATAATGCTTTATTGTAAACTAACAAAAATAAAAATAACCTACTCTGAAGAACTTTGAAATGCAGTGTTTTATCATTAATTCTCAAAATTAAACCTACTCT
>NW_022161384.1:0-17167 GCF_008728515.1 Papio anubis
GAAACTTTCTTGTGTTCTGTGAAATCATCTCACAGAGTTACAGCTTTGCCCTCAAGAAGCCTTTCGCTAAGCCTGTTCTTGTGTAATTTGTAAAGTGATATTTCGATGCCCATGGAGGGCTACGGTGAAAAAGGAAATATCCTCAGATGAAATCTGGAAAGAACCTTTCGGAGAAACTGCCTAGTGTTCTGTTGATTCATCTCACAGAGTTGCAGTTTTCCCCTCAAGAAGCCGTTCACGAAGCCTGTTCTTGTGGAATTGGCAAAGTGATATTTGTAAGCCCATAGAGGGCTATGGTGAAAAAGAAAATATCCTCCGAGAAAAACTGGAAACAAGGTTTCTGAGAAACTGCTTTGTGATGTGTGACTTACACTCACAGAGTTACATCTGTATTTCGTGGATCTGTTTGCTAACCTTATTTCTTTGTAATCTGAGTACTGATCTTTCTGATCACTTTGAAGACTATAGGGCCAAAGGAAATATCCTCCGATAAAAAAGAGAAAGAAGCTTTTTGACAAACTTTCTTTTGTTCTGTGAAATCATTTCACAATGTTACAGATTTGCCCTCAAGAATCCTTTCGCTTAGCCAGTTCTTGTGGAATTGGCAAATTGATATTTGGAAGCCCACTGTGGGCTATGATGAAAAAGAAAATATCCTCAAAGAAAAACTGGAAAGAAGATTTCTGAGAAACTGCTTTGTGATGTGTGACTTCCACTCACAGAGTTACATCTGTATTTCGTGGATCTGTTTGCCAACCTAATTTCTGTGGAATCTGAGAAATGATATTTCGGATCTCTTTGAAGAATATAGCACCGAAGGAAATATCCTGCTATAACAAAGAGAAAGAATCTTTCTGAGAAACTTCTTTGTGTTCTGTGAAATAATCGCACATAGTTACAGCTTTCCCCTCAAGAAGCCTTTAGCTAAGCCTGTACATATGGTATTTGTAAGTGATATATCGATACCCTTAGAGGGCTACGGTGAAAAAGGGAATATCCTGAGATGAAATCTGGCAAGAAGCTTTCTGAGAAACTGCTTAGTGTTCTGTTAATTCATCTCACAGAGTTACAGCTTTCCCCTCAAGAAGCCATTCGCTACGCGTGTTTTTCTGGTATTTGCAAAGTGATATTTCGATTCCCATAGAGGGCTACGGTGAAAAAGGAAGTATCCTCAGAAGAAATCTGGAAAGAAGCTTTCAGAGAAACTTCTTTGTTTTGTGTGAAATCATCTCATAGACTTACAGTTTTCCCCTCAAGAAGCCATTCGCTAAGCCATTTCTTGTGGAATTTGCAAAGTGATATTTGGAAGCCAGTAGAGGGCTATGGTGAAAAAGAATATATAATCAGAGAAAAACTGGAGAGAAGCTTTCAGAGAAACTGCTCTGTGATGTGTGACTTCCACTCACAGAATTACAGCTGTATTTCGTGGATCCGTTTTCTAGTGTTATTTCTGTGGAATCTGAGAACAGATATTTCGAATCCCTTTGAAGACTATAGGGCCAAAGGAATTATCCTCCGATAACAAAGAGAAAGAAGCTTTCTGAGAAACTTCTTTGTGTTCTGTGAAATCATCTCACAGAGTTACAGCTTTCCCCTCAAGAAGCCTTTCACTATGTCTGTTCTTGTGGAATTGGCAAAGTGATATTTCGATGCCCATAGAGGGCTACGGTGAAAAATTAAATATCCTCAGATGAAATCTGGAAAGATGCTTTCTGAGAAACTGCTTAGTGTTCTGTGGATTCATTTCACAGAGGTACAGCTTTCCCCTCAAAGAGCCGTTCACTAAGCCAGTTCTTGTGGAATTTGCAAAATGATATATGGAAGACCTTAGAGGGCTATGTTAAAAAAACCAAATATTCTCTGATGAAATCTGGAAAGAAGCTTTCTGAGAAACTGGTTGTGATGTGTGACTTCCACTCACAGAGTTACATCTTTCGTGCTTAGTGTTCTGTTAATTCATCTCACAGAGTTACAGCTTTCTGCTCAAGAAGTCGTTTGCTAGGCCTGTTCTTGTGGAATTGGCAAAGTGATATTTGGAAGCCCACAGAGGGCCATTTTGAAAAAGTAAAAATCCTCCGAGAAAAAATGGAAGAAGCTTTCTGAGAAACTGCTTTGTGATGTGTGACTTCCACTCACAGAGTTAAATCTGTATTTCATGGATCAGTTTCCTAGCCTTATTTCCATGGAAAATGGGAACGAATATATCGGATCCCTTTGAAGATTATAGGGCCAAAGGAAATATCCTCCGATAACAAAGAGAAAGAAGTTGTCTGAGAAACTTCTTTGTGTTCAGTGAAATCATCTCTCAGGAGTTACAGCTTTGCCCTCAAGAAGCCTTTCGCTAAGCCTGTTTTGTGGAATTTCAAGATATTTCTGGTCTCATAGAGGGCTACGTGAAAAGGGAAATATCCCCCAGATGAAATCTGGTACAAAGCTTTGAGAAACCGGCTTAGTGTTCCCAGCTCCTACAGAGTTACAGCCTCTGTCCTGGCCAAGAAGCCGTTTCCTAGCCAGCCTGTTCTTTGTGGAATTGCAAAGTGATATTTGGAAGCCCATAGAGGGCTTAATGTGAAAAAAAAAGAAAAATATCCTCCTCGAGAAAACTGGAGAGAAGCTTTCTTGAGAAACTGCTTTGTGATGTGTGACTTCCACTCACAGAGCTACACCCAGTATTTCGTGGAACTATATGTATTTCTGTGGGAATCTGGAGGAGTTATTATTTTGATCCCTTTGTACATCATGTAAAAGAACATCCTTCGAGCAACAAAGAGAAAGAAGCTTTGAGACACTTCAGGTTCTGCAAAACAACTCACAGAGTTACAGCTTTCCCCTAAAGAAGCTTTTCAATAACCCTCTTCTTGTGGAATTGGCAAATTGATATATCGATGCCCATAGAGGGCATCAGAGAAAAATGAAATATCCTCAGATGAAATCTGGAAAGAAGCTTTCTGAGGAAATTACTTAGTGTTGTGTTAATTCATCTCACAGAGTTACAGCTTTCCTCTCCAGAAGTCGTTCGCTAGGCCCGTTCTTGTGTAATTGGCAAAGTGATATTTGGAAGCCCATAGAGGGCTATGATGAAAAAGAAAACATTCTTCGACAAAAACTGGAAAGAAGCTTTCTGAGAAACAGCTTTGTGATGTGTGAATTCCACTCAGAGAGTTACATCTGTATTTCGTGGATCTGTTTGCTAGCCTTATTTCGGTGGAAAATGAGAATGGATATTTCGGATCCCTTTGAAGATTATAGGGCCAAAGGAAATATATTCCGATAACAAAGAGAAAGAAGCTTTCTGTGAAACTTCTTTGTGTTCTGTGAAATCATCTCACAGAGTTACAGCTTTTCCCTCAAGAAGCCTTTCGCTAAGCCAGTTGTTGTGGAATTGGCAAAGTGATATTTGGAAGCCCATAGAGGGCTATGGTGAAAAAGAAAATATCCTCCGAGAAAAACTGGAAAGAAGCTTTCTGGAAAACTGCTTTTGTGATGTGAGTTCCACCACAGACAGCATCTGTATTTCGTGGATCTTTTGCTAGCCTGGTTTCTGTGGATCTCGAGACGATACTTCGATCACTCGGCAAAACCACAGGGCTGAAGGAAATATCCTCTTGATAATAAAGAGAAAGAAGCTTGAGAAACTTCTTTGTGTTCTGTGAAATCATCTCACAGAGTTACAGCTTTTGCCCTCAAAAGCCTTTCGCTAATCCTGTTCTTGTGTAATTGGCAGAGTGATATTCTCGGCGCCTGGTGAGAGGGCTACTGTGAAAAGGAAATAATCTCTGATGAAATCTGAAAGAAGCTTTCTGAGAAACTGCTTTAGAATCTTGTTAATTCATCTCTACAGAGTTACATCTTTTCCCCTCAAAGCTGTCGTTTCAGCCTATTCTTGTGGAATTGGCAATTGATATATCACGCCCAGAGTGCATCGGAGAAAAAGGAAATATCCTCACAGATGAAATCTGGAAAGAAGCTTTCTCAAAGAAACGTTTAGTTCTGCTATCCATCTCACAGAGATACAGCTTTCCCCCCACAAGAAGCCGTTCAAGGAGCCTGTTTTATGTGGAATAAGTAAAAGAGGAGTTTGGAAGCCCATAGAGTTGGTGGGTGAAAAGAAAATATCTCCGAGAAAACCGAAAGAAGCTTTGTGAGAAACTGCTTTGTGATATGTGATTTCCACCAATGGATTTACATCTGTATTTCGTGGATGTACGCATAGCCTTATTTCGTGAAACGGAGAACTGATACTCCGACCCTTTGAAGACTATAGGCCAAAGGAAATATCCTCCGATAACAAAGAGAGCAGCTTCTTATGAAACTTCTTTGTGTTCGGGTGAACCACATCTCAGAGAATTACAGCTTTCTCCCTCAAGACGCCTTTCGCTAAGAGTGTTCTTGGAATTGGCAAAGTAGGATATAACATGCCCATAGAGGGCTTAATGGTGAAAAGGAAATATCTTCAGATGAAGTCTGGAAAGAAACTTCTAAGAAACTGCTTTAGTGCTCTTTTTAATCCATCCTTACAGAGTTAAAGCTTTAACCTTAAGCAGTTTTTCGCTAAGCCTGTTCTTGTGGAATTGGCAAGAGATATTTGAAGCCCATAGAGGGCTATGGTGAAAAAAGAAAATATCCTCCGAGGAAAAACTGGAAAGAAGCTTTCTCAGAAACCTGCTTGTGATGTGCGGACTTCCACTCACAGAGATACATCTGTATTGTATTCCGTGTGCTAGCCTTTATTTCTGTGGAATCTGAGAACAGATATTTCGGATCCCTTTAAAGACTATAATGGCCAAAAAAATTAACCTCTGATAACAAAGAGGAAAGAAGCTTGCAGAAACTTCTTTGTGTTCTGTGAAATCATCTCATTGTGAGTTACAGCTTTTGTTTCAAAGTGCCTCTTTGCAAAGCCTGTTCTTGTAAATTCTTGCAAAGTGATATTTCGATGCCCATAGAAGGCTACGATGAAAAAGGAAATATGCCTCAGATGAAATGTGGAAAGAAGTTTTCTGAGAAACTGCTTAGTGTTCTGTTAATCAACTCACAGAGTTACAGCTTTCCCCTCAAGAAGCCGTTCGCTAAGCCTCTTCTTGTGGAATTGGCAAAGTGATATTTGGAAGTCCACAGAGGGCTATGATGAAAAAGCAAATATCCTCCGAGAAAAACTGGAAAGAAGCTTTCTGAGAAACTGCTTTGTGATGTGTGATTTCAACTCACACAGTTACATCTGTATTTCGTGGATGTGTTTCCTAGCCTTATTTGTGTGGAATTTGAGAACTGATATTTCGCATCCCTTTGAAGACGATCGGGCCAAAAGAAATATCCTCCAATAAATAATAGAAAGAAACTTTCAGAGAAACTTCTTTGTGTTCTGTGAAATCATCTCACAGAGTTACAGCTTTCCCCTCAAGAAGCCTTTTGCTACGCTTCTTCTTGTGGAATTGGCAAAGTGATATTTCGATGCCCATAGAGGGGTACAGTGAAAAAGGAAATATCCTCAGGTAAAATCTGGAAAGAAGCTTTCTAAGAAACTGCTTAGTGTTCGGTAAATTCATCTGACAGAGTTACAGCTTTCCTCTCAAGAAGCCGTTCGCTAAGCCTGTTGTTGCGGAATAGGCAAAGTGATATTTGGAAGCCCTTAGAGGGCTATGGTGAAAAAGAAAATATCCTAAGAGAAAACCTGGAAAGAAGATTTCTGAGGAAGTACTTAGTGTTCTGTTAATTCATCTCACAGAGTTACAGCTTTCCCCTCAAGAAGCCGTTCACTAAGCCTGTTCTTGGGGAATTGGCAACATGATATTTCAAATCCCATAAAGGGCTATGGTGAAAAAGAAAATATCCTCAGAGAAAAACTGGAAAGAGGATTTCTGAGATACTGCTTTGTGATGTGTGACTTCCACTCACAGAGTTACATCTGTATTTCGTGGATCTCTTTGCTAGCCTTATTTTCGTGGAATCTGAGAACTGATATTTCGGATCCCTTGGAAGACTACAGGGCCAAAGGAAATATCCTCCGATAACAAAGAGAAAGAAGCTTTCTGAGAAACTTCTTTGTGTTCTGTGAAATCATCTCAGAGAGTTACAGCTTTCCATTCAAGAAACCTTTGGCTAAGCCTGTTCTTGTGGAATTGGTAAAGTGATATATCCATGCCAATAGAGGGCTACGGTGAAAAAGGAAATATCCTCAGATGAAATCTGGAAAGAAGCTTTCTGAGAAACTGCTTAGTGTTCTGTTAATTCATCTCACCGAGTTACATCTTTATGCTCAAGTGGCCGTTCGCTAAGCCTTTTCTTGTGGAATTGGCAAAGTGATATTTGGAAGCCCTTAGAGGGCTATGGTGAAAAAGAAAATATCCTCCGAGAAAAAATGGAAAGAAGTTTTCTGAGAAACTGCTTTGTGATGTCTGACTTCGACCCACAGAGTTACATCTGTATTTTGTCCTTCTGTTTGCTAGCCTTATTTCTGTGGAATCTGAGAACTGATATTTCGGATCCCTTTGAAGACTATCGGGCCAAGGGAAATATCCTCCGATAACAAAGAGAAAGAAGCTTTCTCAGAAACTTCTTTGTGTTCTGTGAAGTCATCTCACAGAGTTACAGCTTTCCCTTCAAGAAGCCTTTCGCTAAGCCTGTTCTTGTGGAATTGGCAAAGTGATATTTGGAAGCCCATAGAAGGCTATGGTGGAAAAGAAAATATCCTCTGAGAAAAACTGGAAAGAAGCCTTTTGTGAAACTGCTTTGTGATGTGTGGCTTCCATTCAAAGAGTTACATCTCTATTTCGTGGATGTGTTTGCTAGCCTTATTTCTGTGCAATCTGAGAACTGATATTTCGGATCCCTTTGAAGACTATAGGGCCAAAGGAAATATCCTCCGATAACAAAGAGAAAGAAGATTTCTGAGAAACTTCTATGTGTTCTGTGAAATCATCTCACAGAGTTACAGCCTTCCCCTCAAGACGCCTTTCACTAAGCCAGTTTTTGTGGAATTGGCAAATTGATGTATCGATGCCCATAGAGGGCTTCGGAGAAAAAGGAAATATCCTCAGATGAAATCTGGAAAGTAGCTTTCTGAGAAACTGCTTAGTGTTCTGTTAATTCATCTCACAGAGTTACAGCTTTCCCCTCAAGAACCGTACGCTAAGCCTGTTCTTGTGGAATTGGCAAAGTGATATTTGTAAGCCCCTAGAGGGCTATGGTGAAAAAGAAAATATTCTCCGAGAAAAACTGGAAAGAAGCTTTCTGCGAAACTGCTTTGTGATGTGTGACTTCCACTCACAGAGTTACATCTCTATTTCGTGGATCTCTTTGCTAGTCTTCTTTGCGTGGAATCTGAGAACTGCTTTTCGGATCACTTGGAAGACTATAGCGCCAAACGAAATATCCTCCAATAACAAAGAGAATGAAGCTTTCTGAGAAACTTCTTAGTGTTCTGTGAAATCATCTCATAGAGTTACAGCTTTCACCTCAAGAATCCTTTCGCTAAGCCTGTTCTTGTGGAATTGGCAAAGTGATATATCCACGCCCGTAGAGGTCTACGGTGAAAAAGGAAATATCCTCAGATGAAATCTGCAAGGAAGCTTTCTGAGAAACTGCTTTGTGATGTGTGACCTCCACTCACACAGTTACATCTGTATTTCGCGGATGTGTTTGCTAGCCTTATTTCTGTGGAATTTGAGAACTGATATTCTCGAACCCTTTGAAGACTATCGGGCCAAAAGAAATATCCTCCGATAAAAAGGGAAAGAAACCTTCAGAGAAACTTCTTTGTGTTCTTGTGAAATCATCCTCACAGAGTTACAGCTTTCCCTCAAGAAGCCTTCGCTAAGCCTGTTCTTGTGGAATAGGCAAAGTGATACTACGCCTATAGAGGGGTACAGTGAAAAAGGAAATATCCTCAGGTGGAAATCTGAAAGAAGCTTTCTAAGAAACTGCTTAGTGTTCGGGTTAATTCATGCATATTACAGCTTTCCTCTCAAGCAGCCGCTCACTAAGCCTGTTGTTATGAATAGGCAAAGTGATATTTGGCCCTTAGAAGGCTATGGTGAAAAAGAAAAATCTCCACAAAACGTAGAAAGAAGCTCTGAGAAACTGGCGAGTGTTCCCGGTTAATTCATCTCAGAGTTA
The DNA here is from genome assembly GCF_008728515.1 of Papio anubis. NCBI lineage: Eukaryota > Metazoa > Chordata > Mammalia > Primates > Cercopithecidae > Papio > Papio anubis. The sequence goes on from NW_022161384.1 coordinate 8,116, forward strand.
CCGCTTCCCCCAGAAGCCGCTCGCTAAGCCTGTTCTTGGGGAATTGGCAAATGATATTTCAAATCCATAAAGGGCTATGGTGAAAAAGAAAATATCCTCAGAGAAAAACTGGTCGGATTTTGAGAAACCGTTTTAGGATATGTGACTTCCACTCACAGAGTTACATCTTGTATTTCGTGGATCTGTTTGCTAGCCTTTATTTGGCGTGGAATCTGAGAACTGATATTTCGGACTTTTGGAAGACTACAGGGCCAAAGTAACTATCCTCCAATAACAAAGAGAAAGAAGCTTTCTGAGAAACTTCTTAGTGTTCTGTGAAATCATCTCACAGAGTTACAGCTTTCAATCTCTAAGAACTTTCGGGCTAAGCCTGTTCTTGTGGAATTGGCAAAGGATGTATCCACACCCATAGAGGGCTCTCAAGGAAAACTAAATATCCCCAGATGAAATCTGGAAAGAAGCTCTGGAGAAACTGCTTAGTGTTCTTGTTAATTCATCTCACAGACATAGCTTTCCCTCAGCAAGCTGTTCGCTAAGCCTGTTCTTGTGGAATTGGCAAAGTGATATTTGAAAGCCCATAGAGGGCTATGGTGAAAAGAAAATATCCTCCGGTAAAACTGGAAAGAAACTGAGAAACTGCTGTGTGATGTGTGACTTCCATTCACAGAATAACATCTGTATTTCGTGGATCTGTTTGCTATCCTTATTTCTCTGGAATCTGGAGAACTGATATTCTCGATCCCTTTGAAGACTAGTAGGGCCAAAGATAATGTTCTCCGATAACAAAGAGAAAGAAGCTTTCTGAGAAACATCTTTGTGTTCTGTGAAATCATCTCACAGAGTTACAGCCTTACCCTCAAGAAGCCGTTCGCTAAGCCTGTTCTTGTGGAATTGGCAAAGTGATATTTCAATGCCCATAGAGGGCTATGGTGAAAAAGGAAATATCCTCAGATGAAATCTGGAAAGAAGCTTTCTGAGAAACTGCTTACTGTTCTGTTAATTCATCTCAAAGAGTCACAGCTTTCCCCTCAAGAAGCCGTTCGCTAAGCCTGTTCTTGTGGAATTGGCAAAGTGATATTTGGAAACCCATAGAGGGCTATGGTGAAAAAGAAAATATCCTCCGAGAAAAACTTGAAAGAAGCTTTCTGAGAAACTGCTTTGTGATGTTGACTTCCACTCGCAGAGTAAAATCTGTATTTCGTGGATCTCTTTGCTACCCTTATTTCTGTGGAATCTGAGATCTGATGTTACGGAGCCCTTTGAAGAATATAGGGCCAAAGGAAATATCCTCCGATAACAAAGAGAAAGAATATTACTGAGAAACTTCTTTGTGTTCTGTGAAATAATCTCACATACGTACAACTTCCCCTCAAGAAGATTTTTGCTAAGCCTGTTCTTGTAGAATTGGCAAAGTGTTATTTGGAAGCCCATAGTGGGCTATGGTGAAAAAGAAAATATCCTCCGAGAAAAACTGGAAAGAAGCTTTCTGAGAAACTGCTGTGTGATGTGTGACTTCCACTCACAGAGTTACATCTGTATATCCTGGAACTGTTTGCTAGCCTTATTTCTGTGGAATCTGATAACTGATGATTCGGATCCCTTTGAAGACTATAGGGCCAAAGGAATATCCTCCGATAACAAACAGAAAGAAACTTTCTGAGAAACTTCTTTGTGTTGTGTGAAGTCATCTCACAGAGTTACAGCTTTGCCCTCCAGAGGCCTTTTGCTAAGCCTGTTCTTGTGGAATTGGCAAAGTGATATTTCGATGCCCATAGAGGGCTACGGTGAAAAAGGAAATATCCTCAGATGAAATCTGGAAACACGCTTTCTGAGAAACTGTTTAGTGCTCTGTTAATTCATCTCACGGAGTTACAGCTTTCCCCTCAAGAATCTGTTCGCTAAGCCTGTTCTTGTGGAAGTGGCAAAGTGATATTTGGAAACCCAAAGAGGGCTCTGGTGAAAAAGAAAATATTCTCCCAGAAAAACTAAGAAGCTGGAGAAACTGCTTTGTGATGTGTGACTTCCACCTCAGAGTTAAGCATCTGTATTTCCTGGATCTGTTTGCTAGCCTTATTTCTGTGGAATCTGAGAACGGGATATTTCAATCCCTTTGAAGAATAGAGGGCCAAAGGAAATATCCTCCCGATATCAAAGAGAAAGAAGCTTGGAGAAACTTCTTTGTGTTGTGTGAAGTCATGTCAGAGAGATACAGCTTGCCCTCAAGAAGCCTTCTTCGCCATGCCTGTTCTAGCTGAATTGGCAAAGTGGATATTTCCATGCCCATAGAGGGCTACGTGGAAAAGGAAATATCCTCCCATGAAATCTGAAAGAAGCTTGCGAAAACTGCTTAGTGTTCTGTTAATTCATCTCACAGAGTTGCTAGCCTCAAGAAGGCCGCTCGCTAAGCCTGTTCTTGTGGAATTGGCAAAGTGATTAATTTGGCCTGCTTTTGAGGGCTATGGTGAAAAGAAAATATGCCCCAGAAAACTGGAAAGAAGCTTGGAGACACGGCTTCAGGATGTGCCACTTCCACCTCACAGAGTTGCACCTGCATTTCGTGGATCTGTTTGCTACCTTATTAGAGAGATTCTGAGAACTGATATTTCCTCGGATCCCTAGAAGACTATATAGGGCCAAAGGAAATATCCCAATAACAAAGATAAAGAAGATTCTGAGAAACTTTTTGTGTTCTGTGAAATCATCTCACAGAGTTAAGCTTTGCCCCTCAAGAAGCCTTCGCTAAGAGTGTTCTTGTGGAATTAGCAGTGATATTTGGAAGCCCCCTAGAGGGCTGCGGTGAAAAGAAAATATCCTCAGAGAAAACTGGAAAGAAGCTTCTGAGAAACTGCTTTTGTGTTCTGTGAAATCATCTCAGAGTTACATCTTTTCCTTCAAGAAGCCTATCTCTATGCCTGTTCTTGTGGAATTGGGAAAGTGCTATTTTAAGTCTGCTAGAGGGCTATGGTGAAAAAGAAAAATATCTTCTCTGAGAAAAACTTTAAAGAAGTTTTCTGAGAAACTGCTGTGTGATGTGTGATTTCCATTCACAGAGTTACATCTGTATTTCGTGGATCTGTTTGCTGGGGCCTTATTTCTGTGGAATCTGAGAAGTGATATTTCTCGATCCCTAGCATCTATGTGCCAGGGCAAATATCCTCCGATAACAAACAGAAAGAAGCTTGAGAAACTTCTTTGTGTTCTGTGAAATCATCTCACAGACATAGCTTTCCCCTCAAGAAGACTTATGCTAAGCCTGTTCTTGTGGAATTGCTAAAGTGATATTTCGGCTGCCCATAGAGTGGCTACGTGTGAAAAGGAAATATCCTCAGATGAAACCTGGAAAGACGCTTTCTGAGAAACGCTTTAGTGTTCTGGGAATTCAACTCACAGAGTTACAGCTTTCCCTCAAGAAGCCGTTCGCTAAGCCTGTTCTGTGGAACTGGTAAAGGATATTTGAAGCCCCTAGAGGCCATGGTGAAAAAAGAAAAATATCCTCGAAAAACTGGAAAGAAGTTTTCCGAGAAACTGTTTTGTGATGTGTGACTTCCACCTCACAGAGTTACATCTGTATTTCGTGGATCTGTTTGTAGCCTTATTTCTGTGGAATCTGAGAACTGATATTTCGATCCCTTTGAAGACTATACCGCCAAAGCATCTCGATAAAAAGAGAGAGAAATTTCACTAGAGAAACTTTTTGTTTTCTGTGAAATCATCTCAATGGATAGCTTTGGCCCTCTGAAGAAGCCTTTCACTAAGTCTGTTCTTGTGGAATTGGCAAAGTGATATTTCGTTGCCCTTAGAGGGCTACGGTGAAAAAGAAAATAGCCTAAGATGAAATCTGGAAAGAAGCTTTCTGAGAAACTGCTTAGTGTTCTGTTAATTCATCTTACAGAATTACAGCTTTCCCCTCAAGAAGCCGTTCGTTAAGCCTGTTCTTGTGGAATTGGCAAAGTGATATTTCAAATCCCATAAAGGGCTAAGTTGAAAAAGAAAACATCCTCAGAGAAAAACTGGAAAGAAGCTCTCTGAGAAACTGCTTTGTGTTGTGTGACTTCCACTCCCAGAGTTACAGCTGTATTTCGTGGATTTGTTTGCCAGCCTTACTTCAGTGGATTCTGAGAACGGATAATTCGGATCCCTTTCAAGATTATAGGGCCAAAGGAAATAACCTCCGATAACAAAGAGAAAGAAGCTTTCTGAGAAACTTCTTTGTGTTCTGTGAAATCGTCTCACAGAGTTACATATTTCCCCTGAAAAAGCCGTTCGGTAAGCCTGTTCTTGTGGAACTGGCAAAGTGATGTTTGAAGCCCATAGTGGGCTATGTTGAAAAAGAAAATATCCTCAAAGAAAACCTGGAAAGAAGCTTTCTGAGAAACTGCTTTGTGATGTGTGACTTCCACTCACAGAGTTACATCTGTATTTCGTGGATCTGCTTGCTAGCCTTATTTCTGTGGAATCTGAGATCTGATATTTCGGATCTCTTTGAAGAATATAGGGCCAAAGGAAATATCCTCCCAAAACAAAGAGAAAGAAGATTTCTGAGAAACTTCTTTGTGTTCTGTGAAATCATCTCGCAGTTACAGCTTTGGCCTCAAGAAACCTTTCGCTAAGCCTTTTCTTGTGGAATTGGCAAACTTATATTTCGATGCCCATAGAGGGCTATGGTGAAAAAGGCAATATCCTCAGATGAAATCAGGAAAGAAGCTTTCTGAGAAACTGCTTAGTGTTCTGTAAATTCATCTCACAGAGTTACAGCTTTTCCAAGAAGCCGTTCGCTAAGCCAGTTCTTGTGGAATGGGCAAAGTGATATTTCGAAGCCCATGAAGGGCTATGGTGAAAAAGAAAATATCCTCCGAGAAAAATTGGAAAAAAGCTTTCTGAGAAAATGCTTTGTGATGTGTGACTTACAATCACAGAGTTTCTTGTGTATTTCGTGCATCTGTTTGCTAGCCTTATTTCTTTGGAATCTGAGAACTGATATTTCGGGTCCCTTTGAAGACTCTAGAGCCAAAGGCAATATCCTCTGATAAAAAAGAGAAAGAAGCTTTCTGAGAAACTTCTTTGTGTTCTGTGAAATCATCTCAGAGAGTTACAGCTTTGCCCTCAAGAATCCATTCACTAAGCATGTTCTTGTGGAATTGGCAAAGTGATATTGCGATGTCCATAGAGGGCTACGGTGAAAAAGGAAATATCCTCACATGAAATCTGGAAAGAAGCTTTCTGAGAAACTGCTTAGTGTTCTGTGAATTCATCTCACAAAGTTACAGCTTTCCCCTCAAGAAGCCGTTAGCTAAGCCTGTTCTTGTGGAATTGCCAAAGTGATATTTGGAAGCCCATGGAGGGCTCTGATGAAAAAGAAAATATCCTCCGAAGAAAACTGGAAAGAAGCTCTCTGAGAAACTGCTTTGTGATGTGTGACTTCCACTCACAGAGTTACATCTGTATTTCCTGGATCTGTTTGCTAGCCTTATTTCTGTGGAATCTAAGAAAGGATATTTCCGATCCCTTTGAAGACTATAGTGCCAAAGAAATATCCTCCGATAACAAAGAGAAAGAAGGTTTCTGAGAAATTAATTTGTGTTCTGTGAAATCACCTCACAGAGTTACAGCTTTTCCCTCAAGAAGCCTTTCGCTAAGCCTGTTGTTGTGGAATTGGCAAAGTGATATTTCGATGCCCATAGAGGGCTACGGTGAGAAAGGAAATATCCTCAGATGAAATCTGGAAAGAAGATTTCTGAGAAACTGTTTAGTGTTCTGTTAATTCATCTCACAGAGAGCTTTCCCCGAAAGAAGCCGTTCGCTAAGCCTCTTCTTTTGGAATTAGCAAAGTGATATTGGAAGCCCATAGAGGGCTAAGGTGAAAAAGAAAATATCCTCCGAGAAAAAGTGGAAAGAAGCTTTCTGAGAAACAGCTTTGTGATGAGTGACTTACACACACAGAGTTACATCTGTATTTCGTGGATCTATTTGCTAGCCTTATTTCTGTGGAATCTGAGAACTGATATTTCGGATTCCTATGAAGACTATAGGGCCAAAGGAAATATACTCTGCTAACAAAGAGAAAGAAGCTTTTTGAGAAACTTCCTTGTGTTCTGTGAAATCATCTCACAGAGTTACAGCTTGACCCTCAGGAAGCCGTTCGCTAAGCCTGTTCTTGTGCAATTGGCAAAGTGATATTTGGAAGCCCATAGAGGGCTACGGTGAAAAAGAAAATATCCTCAAAGAAAAACTGGAAAGAAGCTTTCTGAGAAACTGCTTTGTGATGGGTGACTTCCACTAACTGAGTTACATCTGTATTTCGTGGATCTGTTTGTTAGCCTTATTTCTGTGGAATCTGAGAACTGATATTTCGGATCTCTGTGAAGACTATAGGGCCAAAGGAAATATCCTCCGATAACAAAGAGAAAGAAGATTTCTGGGAAACTTCCTTGTGTTCTGTGAAATCATCTCACAGAGTTACAGCTATGGCCTCAAGAAGCCGTTCGCTAAGCCTGTTCTTATGGAATTGGCAAAGTGATAATTGGAAGCCCATAGAGGGCTATGGTGAAAAAGACAATATCCTCTGAGAAAAACTGGAAAGAAGCTTTCTGAGAAACTGCTTTGTGATGTGGGACTTCCACTCACAGAGTTACATCTGTATTTCGTGGATCTGATTGCTAGCCTTATTTCTGTGGAATCTGAGAACTTATATTTTGGATCTCTTTGAAGACTATAGGTCCAAAGGAAATATCCTCCGATAACAAAGAGAAAGAAGAATTCTGAGAAACTTTTGTGTGTTCTGCGAAATCATCTTACAAAGTTACAGCTTTGCCCTCAAGAAGGCTTTCGCTAAGCCTGTTCTTGTGGAATTGGCAAAGTGATATTTCGATGCCCCCAGAGGACTGCGCTGAAAAAGGAAATATCCTCCGATGAAATCTGGAAAGAAGGTTTCTGAGAAACTGCTTAGTGTTCTGGTATTTCATCCCACAGTGTTACAGCTTTCCCCACAAGAAGCCTTTCGCTACGTCTGTTCTTGTGGAATTGGCAAAGTTATATTTCGATGCCCATGGAGGGCTATGGTGAAAAAGGAAATATCCTCCGATGAAATCTGGAAAGAAGCTTTCTGAGAACCTGTTTAGTGTTCTGTTAATTCATCTCACAGAGTTACAGTTTTCCCCTCAAGAAGCCTTTCGCTAAGCCTGGTCTTGAGGAATTGGCAAAGTGATATTTGGAAGGCCGTAGAGGGCTATGCTGAAAAAGAAAATATCTTCCCAGAAAAAGTGGAAACAAGCTTTCTGAGAAACTGCTTTGTGTTCTGTGAAATCATTTCACCTAGTTACAGCTTTCCCCTCAAGAAGCCTTTGACTAAGCCTGTTCTTGTGGAATTGGCAAAGTGATATTTTGATGCCAATAGAGGGCTACGGTGAAAAAGGAAATATCCTCAGTTGAAATCTGGAAAGAAGCTTTCTGAGAAACTGCTTAGTGTTCTGTGAATTCATCTCACAGAGTTACAGCTTTCCCCTCAAGGAACCGTTCGCTAAGCTTGTTCCTGTGGAATTGGCAAAGTGATATTGGAAGCCCATAGAGGGCTATGCTGAAAAAAAAAAAATATCCTCCGAGAAAAAGTGGAAAGAAGCTTCTGAGAAACAGCTTTGTGATGTGTGAGTTATACTCACAGAATTACGTCTGTATTTCGTGGATCTGTTTGCTAGCCTTTTTTCTAAGTAATCTCAGAACTGATATTTCGGATCCCTTTGAAGACTATAGGGCCAAAGGAAATATCCTCCGATAAAAAAGAGAAAGAGTCTTTCTGAGAACCTTCTTTGTGTTCTGTGAAATCATCTCACAGAGTTACAGCTTTGCACTCAAGAAGCCTTTCGCTAAGCTTCTTCTTGTGGAATTGGGAAAGTGATATTTGGAAGCCCATGGTGGGCTATGGTGAAAAAGAAAATATCCTCAAAGAAAAACTGGAAAGAAGCTTTCTGAAAAACTGCTTTCTGATGTGTGACTTCCACTCAGATTGTTACATCTGTATTTCGTGGATCTGTTTGCTAGCCTTATTTCTGTGGTATCTGAGAACTTATATTCCGGATCGCTTTGAAAAATATAGGGCCAAAGGAAGTATCCTCCGATAACAAAGAGAAAGAATATTACTGAGAAACTTCTTTGTGTTCTGTGAAATCATCTCACATAGTTACAGCTTTCCCCTCAAGAAGCCTTTCACTAAGCCTATTCTTGTGGAATTGACAAAGTGATATTTCGATGCCCATACAGGGCTACGGTGAAAAAGGAAATATCCTCAGATGAAATCTGGAAAGAAGCTTTCTGAGAAACTGCTTAGTGTTCTGTGAATTCATCTCACAGAGTTACAGCTTTCCGCACAGCAAGCCGTTCGCTAAGCCTGTTCTTTTGGAATTTGCAAAGTGATATTTGGAAGCCCTTAAAGGGCTATGGTGTAAAAGAAAATATACTCTGAGAAACAATGGAAAGAAGCTTTCTGAGAAACTGCTTTGTGATGTGTGACTTCCACTCACAGAGTTACATCTGTATTTCGTGGATCTCTTTGCTAGCCTTATTTCTGTGGAATCTGAGAACTGATATGTCGGATCCCTTTGAAGACTATAGGGCCAAAGGAAATATCCTCCGATAACAAAGAGAAAGAAGCTTCCTGAGAAACTTCTTTGTGTTCGGTGAAATCATCTCACAGAGTTACAGCTTTGCCCTCAAGAAGCCTTTCGATAAGCCTGTTATTGTGGAATTGGCAAAGTGATAATTCGATGCCCATACAGGACTACGGTGAAAAAGGAAATATCCTCACATGAAATCTGGAAAGAAGCTTTCTGAAAAACTGCTTAGTGTTCCGTGAATTCATCTCACAGAGTTACAGCTTTCCCCTCAAGAAGCCGTTCGCTAAACCTGTTCCTGTGTAATTGGCAAAGTGATATTTGGAAGCCCATAGAGGGCGATGGTGAAAAACAAATTATCCTCCGAGAAAAACTGGTAAGAAGCTTTCTGAGAAACTGCTTTGTGATGTGTGACTTCCACTCACAGAGTTACATCTGTATTTCCTGGA
>NW_022161385.1:0-17161 GCF_008728515.1 Papio anubis
CTCTCACCATTCCTATTCAACATAGTGTTGGAAGTTCTGGCTAGGGCAATCAGGCAAGAGAAAGAAATAAAGGGCATTCAATTAGGAAAAGAAGAAGTCAAATTGTCCGTTTGCAGATGACATGACTGTATATTTGAAAAACCCCATCTTCTCAGCCCAAAATCTCCTTAAGCTGATAGGCAATTTCAACAAAGTCTCAGGATACAAAATCAATGTGCAAAATCACAAGAATTCTTATACACCAATAACAGAAAAACAGAGAGCCAAATCATGCATGAACTCCTATTCACAATTGCTTCAAATAGAATAAAATACCTAGGAATCCAACTTACAAGGGATGTGAAAGACATCTTCAAGGAGAACTACAAACCACTGCTCAATGAAACGAAAGAGGACACAAACAAATGAAAGAACATTCCATGCTCATGGATAGGAATAGTGAATATTATGAAAATGGCCATACTGCCCAAGGTAATTTATAGATTCAATGCCATCCCCATCAAGCTACCAGTGACTTTCTTCACAGAATTGGAAAAAAAGTACTTTAAAGTTCATGTGGAATCAAAAAAGAGCTCGCACTGCCAAGACAATCCTAAGCCAAAAGAACAAAGCTGGAAGCATCATGCTACCTGACTTCAAACTGTACTACAAGGCTACCGTAATCAAAACAATATGGTTAATAGTTATGTTTTTCCAATAATACTCTGTTACTCCACCACAATTTTGTGAAAATATCTTACTGTCCACTGAACTGAATTAGTGACTTGCTTGAGAATCAAATGACCATGTATTTGCGAGTCTGTTTCTATACACTATTTTAGGCTAACACTACTATTCCATTAGTTCTATCTCAATTATTGCAATTTTATAGTAAGTCTTAGAGTCTGTTGGTATTTTCTGTTTTTCAAGATTATCCTGCTTACTGTAGATCATTTGTATTTTCATATACATTGTAGGATTACTTTGCCAATTAATATAAATAACATTTGAAATTGTTATCAGGACTATATGAAATATATATTAATTTGGTAAGAATTTAAATCTTAAAAATATTGCCTTTACCAATTCATATACATGAGGTATTTATTCATTTATTTAGGTCCTCCTTATTTTTTTTCTCCAAAATGTTTATGAATTCTTCTGTCTCATGGTTTCTCCTATCTAATCCCCTGTCTCACATCTTCTATTGTTTCATAGAATTGATTTAGTTCCCTTTTTTTTTTTTTCCACCTTTTTGCATTTGTCAGGTACATTAGTTTCCTCTTGCTGCCATAGCAAACCACAACTCTAGTGGCTTAAAACAGCACAAATGTGTTATCTCTCAGTTTTGAAAGTCAGAAATCTCAAAATGCTTTTCTGCCTCTTTCCCTTCACCTTTGCTTCTGTCATCATTATATATCCTTCTCCAACTCTGAATTTTCTGCATCCATCTTAAAGGATTTATGCAATTGTATTGAGTAAAGCCAGATAATTCAGGTTAATCTCCCCGCCTCAGGACCCTTAATTTAATAACACCTAGGAAGTCCATTTTTCCATCTGAAGTAACAGACACACAGGTTTGAGGAATCGGGATGTGAACATTTCTGCAGGAATGAAGAGACACTGTTTTGCTTACCATACTGTTTTAGCAGAAAATGTGTGACTGAAATGATCTAAAAAATGATCCATATAATACAGGAGTCACAAATTATCTTAGGGAGTTTCAAATATCCTAAAAAACAATGAGTCACAATTCAAAAGTTTTAATAAAAATAATGCCATAATTTTACACGAATTTTAGAGAGAGTACTTCATTCCAGTGTGACAAATAAACTAGACAGAGAAAGATTATAGAAAAAGGAGCACTTACATTTTTTAAATGACCATACTCCCCAGAAGACTATTTCAGTGATTTAAAGATATTCTTTTGTTTTACAGTAGTGGCAACGTTGATAAAGAAAATGGACAGAATGAAGACATTGAAGAGGCTGAATGAAAGGTCTTGGTATGTCTTAGCTTGTGGGTTTTGAATTTAAATTCTGCTCACATTTTTTGTATAAGCTGAGTGATTTCGTTTTCAGATGCACAGCTTGAGAACAGCCTACTTCCCTGGTACATAAAACATTCATTTAATTTGAGAAAAGTCTTTATTCTTATTGCTTGATTTTTTGATATTATGAATCAGAAGAGTAAAAACTTTTTTTAAAAAATAAACTACAATTATCAATATATATGATTTTTGGGGTAGCACTTCTGTCTTCTCACTCAATTTTAAAAATAGCATAGAATCAACAATTTCTAAATCTTGACACATATGTCTCACTCATTATTTTGTGAATGGCAAACTTTATATAGAAGAATAGACAATGAAATTATGACTCAGTATGTAGACATTAAAGAAGAACATGAGGATTTCTAAATTTTTTTCTTCTTTAGAGTGGTGGCTTTAACTGTTTTTTAGAAACTGAACATTTTTAATTTCTGTGTCTTATTTGACTAGTTACTAGAAACCCAATCATTAATTTTAACAGTAAGTTCACTTTTAGTTCTCATTTTGTTTTTAGGGTTCTATAATTATTATTATTATTATTAGTAGTAGTAGTAGTAGTAGTAGTAGTAGTAGTAGTAGTAGTAGTAGTAGTGTTGTGTGTGTATGTTTTCCCATAGATATTTTAGTGTAAATTTAAGGAAAGTAGCAATCGGGGATACTGGCTACGTGTTATCTTAACGGAGAAATGTCTAGTCTGTTTTTGTGTCAGGTAGAACATTATATAACCTTTAGAAGATATGTGTTTATTTGCATCACAAACTCCTTGGAGAAGCAATTCTTTATAACATGTCACCGTGTCATAGCTCTTAAGGGAAGGCCACAGTTTTTGTCCCCAGGGTCCTCAGGAGTGAAATCTGTCGATTTTTTCTTGACTCACATTAAATTTCCATGTTCCTCGGTCTTAAAATTAAGGTTTAATAACTACCTCTTGGCAGCAGCTAAACTAGGGATTCCAAGGTACTTAAGAGAAATCTCGAATTGTTCACTGTGTATCCAATCTTCAATAAGGCAAAATGCCACCTTTTTCAAATTAATCCATTGCAATCTCCCTGAGTAGCATGTGAATCCTCATCTAGCTATCCAAATTGTAGTCTACTCGTGTCTATGTAACAATTGCCTGGAGGAGAGATGAGGCATCATCTGGGCACAAGTTGATAAGAAAGGTAAAAAAAGAAGGCAACACTGGGAATTTTGTTTTAATACTATTTTTTACAGTTATCAATTTTTGCCTCCTCATATTCATTTTGCTATAATTTATTAACAAAAAATATGAAAAGAAAGATAGTTTGTATAAAATAATTTCAAGGTACAAACAACATTTAGGTGCCTATATCACTTAGAGGTCCATGCATAAGTTATAAAAACATTCTGCTTTCACTTTCATTTAGAATAAACTGTCATTTTTATTTAGTTAAAAGTTAAGAAAATATATTGTTGCACAATAGTGATGAATAAATGTCAACATTTGTTTATTTTCTCATAGAGCATAATGCAATTTCATTTTTGGAAATTTTTAGCAAATGTATGCACTTGGTCCTGCAAGTTTTGCATTGCTCCACTTGATGGTGTGTTAATGTCATAATCACCACAATTAATAAACTTGATACCAGTTGTCATGACTCCATTTTTTGTTTGTGATTTTATTTAGATGTTTCCTCTTTGCTTTTTTTTTTTTTTGAGACAGTAATCTCACTCTATGGCCTTAGACTGGAGTGCAGTAAAATGGTGCATGATTCTAGGGTTTCTACAACTCCACCTCCCAGGTTCACACTCTCATGCTCCTCAGCCTCCCATGTATCTGGGATTACAGGCATGCACCACCACACACTCTTTTGCTCTCTTAGTCCAGCTAAAAGTTTGTTGATTTTGTTTATCTTTTCAAAAAATGACTTTTTGTTATGTTCATTGTTTGTATTTTTTAGTCTAGATTTCATTTATTTTTGTTCTGATCTTTATTTTATTTTCCCTTTTACTAATTTTGAGTTTGGTTTTTCCTTGCTTTTCTACTTATTTGAAGTATATAATTAGGTTATTTGAAATATTTTTTCCTTTTTATGTCTGTACTCATTGCTGTACATATATCTCTTAGTATTACTTGTGCTGTATACCATAGGTATTTGTATGTTGTGTTTCCATTTTTATTTGTTTCAAGAACTTTTGAAAATTTCCATCTCAATTTCTTCATTATCCCACCGATTTTTTGAGCACATAATGTTTAATTTATATTACCTGACTTCAAAATACATTGCAAAGCTATAGTAACCAAAATAGCATGGTACTGTCATAAGAACAGACATATGCAACAATATAAAATACAGAAATAAATCCACATATTAACAGCTAACTCATTTTTGACAAAGGCACCAAGAACATACATCGAGGAAAGGACTTCCTCTTCAGTAAATGGTGCTTGAAAATCTAGATATCAGTATGCAGAAGAAGAAAACTAGGCCCCTATCTTTCACCATATACAAAAATTAAAACAACATTAAAGACATAAACATACAAATCTGAAACTATGAAGCTACTAGAAGAAAATATTAGGGAATCATTTTAGGACATTGGTCTAGGCAAAGATTTATTGAGTAAGACCTCAAAAGCACAGGCAACAAAAGAAAAAATATGACAAATGAGATTACATTAAGCCAAATAGCTTCACAGCAAAGGAAACAACAAAGTGAAGAGTCAACCTAAAGAAAGGGAGATAATATTTGCAGACTATCCATCCAACACAGGATTAGTAACAAGAATATATAAGGAGCTCAAACAACTATATAGCGCAAAAACAAATAATCCAATTAAAAATTGGCAAAAGATCTGAACAGACATTCTCAAAACAAGATATACAATAGTCAACAGGTATATGCAAAAATGTTCAACACCCACTAATAATCAGGAAAATGCACATTAAAACTTCAATGAGATATTATCTCGTCTCACTTAAGTTGATTATCATCAGAAAGACAGAAAAAAACAGATTCTAGTGAGGATGCAGAAAAATGGAAACACTTGTACGCTGTTTTTGGGAATGTAAATTAGTATAGCCACTATGGAAAACAGTATGGAGGATCCTCAAAAAAGTAAAGATAGAACTGTCATATGATCCAGCGATCCCACTGCTGGTTATATGCCCAGAAGAAAGAAAATTAGATATCAAAGTGCTCTCTGTATTCACATGTCTATTGCAGCAATATTCACAATAGTCAAATTATGGAATCTATCTCAGTGTCTATTAAGAGAATGGATGAAGAAAATGTGGTATGTATACATAATGGAATAATATTCAGCCATAAGAATGTATGAAATCCTGTCATTTGTAGCATCATGGATGGAACCAGAAGACATGATGTTAAGTGAAATAAACCAGGAACAGAAAGACAATATTGGATTTTCTACTCATAGGTGGGAACTACAAAAATTGATCTAATGTGAATAGAATAGTGGCTACCAGAAAGCAGAAAATATAGTGGGAAAGAAGAAGAGAATAAAAAGAGGGTGAAAAAATACAGTTCGATAAAAAAGTTCAAGTGTTCAATTGCACACTTGGGCAACTGTAGTGAAAAATAATTTATTGTATATTTTTAAAATAGCTAAAATATATTATTTGGAATATTCCTAACAGCAGTGTTTGAGGTGATAGATGTCCCAGCTACCCTGATTTTTAAATTACACATTGTATGCTTGTATCAAAATAGCACATGTACCCCATAAATATATACAAGTATTGTGTTTCAATTACAAAAATAAACATGATAAAAGGGAATAATATTAGCAAATAAAAGAGTATTTTGCTAACATAAAACTAATCTAATAGGATCTGATAAAGATAAGTTTACCAGCACTTTCAATTTTTTCATGTGAGCCTTGAGGTTATTTCCATGTTATTTTTCATATTTACTCATTGAATGAAGGTCCTGTCTCTCAAAATATGACTTTAAGGTAGACTAATAATACTAATTATATTACACATAGTTAAACTATAACTGTCAAAATAGTCACTGTTATTGTTTTAACCTATGGCTAATAATTGAAATTGTCTATATAAGATATTTGATATAGTTTGGCTCTGTGTCCCACCCAAACATCATCTTGAATTGTAATCCTCATAATCCCCACGTGTTCAGAGAGAGACCAGGTGGGAGGTGATTTGATTGTGGAGGCAGTTGCCCCCATGCTGTTCTCATGAAACTGAGTGAGTTCTCAGGAGATCTGATGGTTTGATAAGTGTTTGACAGTTCCTTTCTTAGACACTTTCTCTTTCCTGCTCTTGTGAAGAAGGTGCCTGCTTCCCCTTCTGCCATAAATATAAATGTCTTGAGGCCTCTTCAGCCATGTGGAACTGTGAATCAATTAAACCTCTTTCCTTTATGAATTACCTAGTCTCAGGGAAGTTCTTTAGAGTGGTGTGGAAATGTACTAAAACAATCTTCATAATGTCATACTCTGTACTTAGTTTCTCCTATTGAGTATTTCTCATCCTATACTTAAATCTAGAGGCTCTACCTAAGTCCTATGAGTTATCCCACATTTTTCTTTATAAAATTAGAAAATAATTTCTATGAAATGAACCATGGCTGTGGAATCATGAGATAATAAGTAAAAACTACGTAAATCTTAGAATAATGAAGGTAATTTTAAAGGGTGTACAATTGTATGATGAGGATAATAGCAGGCAGAATATGAGAAGCCTTGTCTTATTGGAGTACTAAGTGTTCTTGTGGTAATAACTCCAAATTTAAATTTGAATAGTACATTTAATTTGAAGAAATTCTCAAGTCTATTTTAATGTAGTTTTCAACACAAATTATTAACTTGCTCGTTATACTTTTGCTTACTTTTATTTGTATGAACTGCCAATTATCTATTTCACTGTTATCTTCAATTAAATTCTCCATACACTTTAAAACTCAGTTGACTTTTACATTAATGAAAATCTTTTTCTCACAAAACAGAATGCAAACAAATTTAAAGTGGCATAATAATTTCATTTCTCCCATTTGTTTTTTCATCCTTTAATCCTTTTTTCTGTTTTGGGATTCCTCTACACAGATTTTTTCTGCCTTTGCTAAAATAAAATAGAAATCTATACATGAAGCACATGTTCAACTAACAGTTATTTGTTAATTGATTGATTATTAGATTGATTGAGTCGTTCATTCTTATTAAAAGTATCTACCATGCCAAGTGCATTTTCTTTTTTTTTTTTTTTTTTTGAGACGGAGTCCAGCTGTGTCTCCCAGGCTGGAGTGCAGTGGCGTGATCTCAGCTCACTGCAAGCTCCGCCTCCCAGGTTCACGCCATTCTCCCGCCTCAGCCTCCCAAGTAGCTGAGACTACAGGCGCCCACCACCACGCCCGGCTACTTTTTTGTATTTTTAGTAGAGACGGGGTTTCACCATGTTAGCCAGGATAGTCTCGATCTCCTGACCTCGTGATCCACCCGCCTCGGCCTCCCAAAGTGCTGGGATTACAGGCTTGAGCCACCACGCCCGGCCATGCCAAGTGCATTTTCTTATTGTCATGAGCCATTTAACTAATTAGAGTAATATTTATATTGTCTCAATCTTAGCTATAAAAGAAATGCCAGATTATTAATTAGTATACCTGTGTTTTAGTTTTAGTTAATTATCAATTTTTACAAATTATTAAATATTTCTGGAAGGAGGTTATTCATCTGTAAGATTATATGGATATAGTAAATGATCTCTTAATTTATTGAGTTGTTTTATCATAAAATTATGTTACTTTTTACTTTGCAAGCATCTTTATCTTAATTAACTGTAATGCGTCACATTACACATATAAATTTCATGTATGTCACTAAGATATATAGATTTTCCTAGATCTCAGAAATTAATGAAATATGAAAATAAGAGTAGTATTTTATTCTTTATTGGGTACCTATTAGCTTTCTATCACTAAAGGGATATATATATAGATACATATATATATATATAGATACATATATATATCAATTTTTTATCTTTTGAGAAAAATAAGGTGTAAAAAAATTGTGAGTGTGTCTTGGTAAGGAAGTTATTAAATCTTGAAGTCATATTTGCATCCTTAACTGCCATGATATATTATTTTCCAAAACTGAGGAAGAGAAAACAGACATATTTATCGATATAGCACAAAAGGTTATTGATAGTGTTCTTTATGATCAAATATCTGGTCTTCAGTTTTCTTAAGAATTCAATATTTTTGTATAAATAGTATAACATTCTAAGATTTATTTCCCTAAATTTTGAGCTATCAGTAATAAAAGTGACTTTTTTACAATTGTTATGTCAAATGTAAATGGGTGCATATTAATTTTAAAATTTAGATGCCTTGTTAAAAATATTACTGAATTACTGAATTATTAGCTGAATTACTCTATGATTCAATTTATTTAGACTTAACAGAAGTAGATAATTTTAATTGGAAAAAAATGAGTAGAATCGTTTTGAAATATCATTATTGATGTCAGGTATATATAGAAAGTTTATTTAATATTGATATCTCACTTCTAAGAGATAATGTTTTAAATATTAAAATGAAAGGTACTTCGTGTAGCTTTTTAAAACAATTAGTTTTAAGAATCATTCAACTTTATTATTTATTTTGTACAATGTTAAGAGTCTTCTATTCACCTGAATTATCCAAAAAATAATTATATGTATTTGTTATTCTAGTTTGAAATGAATAAATTTATAGCTTACTTGTCATTATCATTGATGACAATTTCTATATTGATAACTTATTATCATGATTTAAAATAAGAAAAATAAAATTTTATCCAAAATATTTTATCAATGAATCTTTTATTGACAAACAGTACAAAGATGAGTAATTGTATTATGTGTTTTAAAAATTCAACTTATCTCTCCACAAACTGAAATTTTAAAAAATATGATCACATTTATAATTGTCTAATATAGCTTCAATTGACTTGATTATTAGTAAAAGTCAAATTTTTTTTTTTAAGAAATGTGTAAATAATTGCTGTTTCTTAGCTTTCTAATGAATAATTTGTACCAACTTCCATAAACTTCAATTGTTCTATGAAATCTTAAAATATGATATCTGGGCCTCCTAAAATTATCATATTTTTACTTTAAACATTAATATTTAAAATGTTTATATGCGTTAGTATTATTATTAGAGAAAGAAAAAAACACTCCAACATCTTAAGTGTACAAACAACTGAAACAGAATGTTTAAATTTCTTAAACATATGTCATAATATATTACAAATGCAAAATTGTGCCTTTGTCAGACATGACTCATATAGCCATATATGACATTTGTTTGGATCTAAAGTGCAAAAATATAATTTGGAATATCAGTGAAAATTAAATATATAATAATATTAGAGTCTATTTGAAATTTGGAAGAGTTCATTCCCCATCTCAAAAATATGTAATAGATATAATTGTTTATAAATAACGTTTTTTCCGAATTTTTTTTACTCCAAATACTTTATAAAAATATAAATATGATTTCACTAACTAATTATTGATTGTACTTGTATTATATAGTCTTTCTTTTGCATTACATAAAAATAATAGCATGTTGAATATCATTTACTTAAGTCTATGTTTATCTTATCTTCTATATGTATCAATATACATATATATTTGACACACACATATATATTTGACATATATATTTATTTATTTAAGGCTTTTAGGACACATTATTGAGTTGTATTAAGAAATATGCAATGTCCTTGTTTCAGAGCAACAAATTTTGTTTAATCTGCTCTTAGCCTACTGCCCAGTTCTCCAAATCCTTCCTCCATCTTATTTACATTACTACACTTCTTTTAGTCCATTTGACATATTAGTCTCTTTTTTATTTTCTGGACCAGGTCTATCTACATATGCCATTCTCACTATATGCAGTACCAGTAACCAATACATCTCTAATCCCTGCTCTTTATACAGATATTTATTTAAATGTACATTCCAAGAAAATCCTTTGCTGGTATCTCAAGTCCAGATGTTACATAGTATCATTGAACTCTGTGTTTATCTGTAGCACTTCACTTGATTTCTAAATATGTATAAGTAAAAACGTTTTGATAGCATTAGGTGTTTGTGTCTTATATAACCAGATACCGTATCAGACTCCATTGATGACTGTACGATTTTTCTTCTCAGATGTAAAACCCCTGGGTTTGTCCTATGAGTTGATTTAGCAAATAAAATAAGTAACTAGCTAAAATGTACCATTCTTCAAGTCTAAGCCTCAAGGATTTGTGTTCATTTTTGTTCTTTTGCAGACCCCTCACTCTGCTGGGGAAATGAACCCATATTAGCTTGACAGAGGATAAGAAACCATTTGAAGAGTTGAGGCATGATATCTGTTGGTCAGCCAAGCCCTAGGATAAGGACCCCTAAGCCAGCCTTCAATCCATTAACCTCAAATGCATGAAGCAGTCAAGCCCAATATAAGGACCCAGTTGAACCCAGTTTAAATTCCCATGATAATAAAAATTATGACCAAAATAAATAGATTTTGTTTTAAGCCACTGAGTTTGGAGATCTTACTATGTAGCAGTGAGTTCTTGATACAGAAAAGTTATATTTATTTCCCATTCTACCTTTTAAAGTTTCAGTTTATAAAAATAAACATAGCTAAACTATGTTATTCAAAGTTTAGCTATTCATAACTATTAAATATGCATTATGAATTGTGACTTTTATTATCACATTATCTTTTCTTTTCTTGAAGAACTTTTGAGCTACAACTCTGCTTTGTCTTAGATCAATATTTCAATCTCTGCTCTTTTTCCCTTTTTAAAGCTGTCTGGGATACCTATTCTAATTTGGCTATATTTGTCTTTTTCTCACTACTTTTCTGTAACCAGCATAAAAACTGGTTTTACTTCTTGAGTCAATTTGAAGATCCTTTTTTACTTAATAGATGAGGTAAGCTCATTTGATGCTTTTATATGTCTGGTATGGTTGATCAAATCTTTTATTAATTTTGTTATATTTATTTTGTGTTTTCTTGATCTGTAGAATCTCGTTTCTTTGTATTTCAACATATGTTTTGGTTTTAATAGTGCCTATTATTTTACTTTTAGTGATTATTTTGAAAATTAATAAAAATCATGGAAATCTTGTAAAAATGTATTAAGAGATAAACATTATTTTTCATATTACTTGAGTGAATTTTCAAATTACAAAGCCCTAAACAATGTCCAAAAAAGTTACTAAAATTAAAAAAAGCTGAGCTAGGTTCCCAGATACAAAATAAATATAAATATGTCACCTGAATTGTATTTATAAGACAAATAGATAAAATTTAATTTTTGTGAAAGTTCAAGTGAATAAATAAATAAATTATATTCTTAGATTGGAGTACTTAGTATTGTAAAAACAACAATTTCTGAAAAGTCTTTTAATTTAATGCAATTCCATTTAAAATCCCAACTGATGTTGGGGGAACTTGAAAGCTGTTTTAAAATTTTGTAGCCTCCCCGTAAAAATAGGAGACTCGCAATAAAGAACAAAGCAAGAAAAAAAAAAATCAGGTGGGCAAATCTGCCTTGCAAATATCTAGACTTATTCTGATCCTATAGTAATTAATTCAGCATGTTATTGATTCAAGACTAGATACGTAGACCACCAACACAAAAATATAAACTCCAGTAACATAGTATATAATATAGACAAATCTTTCATATATGACAGAGATGGTGTTGACAAGCCCTGGGGAAAGGATGATCTTTTCAATTGACAAAGGACAATTGAATATTTACAAGAAAGAAAATCCCTAACACACACCTTATTGAAAAATCATATGTATTCAATGCTTAAATAGGAAAAGTTAAAGTAAGGCTTTTAAAAGCAAGTCTTACATAAAATATAACAGAATATCTTCATAACCTTGGGATTGTAAGGGATTTCTTAAACAGAAAGCAACAACACTAGGGAGTAAAAGAAAAAAGAAAAGGAAAAACTAGATCAATGCACTAATTGTTCTCATTATAATTGTTACAGTCAGCAACTTTTTGTGACCGGCAGATAATATTTAAATATGTTTGTAACAGTTTGACAGTGCAATTTTATGTCTATTGAATCTAATTCTTAAAATTGTGTTTGTATTTAGAATATCTTTTTTTCTATCATATATACATACATATATATGCATTTTCTATTATATATGTATATATATGAATTTACTCAAGTATCGGCAAACTTAAGACAGTAATTTTCTAACAGTATACAATCAGAGAAGCGGTAAAATGGACATTAAAATTTTAAAACATCTATTCAGTGAAAGACATTCTAAGATTAAAAACACAATGCAAGCAATGGGAGATATGCAGCATATTAATTGCCAAGAGAGTTTATAGTTGAAAAGTTTTCAATCATTGTAAATAATCAAATCAACTAGAAAAACAGGCAAAACAATCTCCAGAAAAAACAAATATAAATAAACACTTTATGAAGGTTCCTTAATGTCCGATAACAGATGATAAGTGCTCAACTTTATGATCCTCAGGAAAATGAGTGTTAAATTTATGATATCAGCAGATCATCAAATGTTAAAAAGTTTCACAATTTTAAATGTCAGCAAAGTTGCTGACCAGCAGGAGCACTGGACAAACAAGACTTCAACTCCCATTAGAAATCTCATGGGTATTCTATTGATTGGAATAGTTTCAGAAGGAATGGTACCAGCTCCTCCTTGTATCTCTGGTAGAATTCGGTTGTGAATCCATCTGGTCCTGGACTTTTTTTGGTTGGTAGGCTATTAATTATTGGTTGGTAACTATTAATTAGTTGGTGCTTCTCTCTCTCTCCCCTCTCCACCTCTCTCTCTCTCCCCTCTCCGCCTCTCTCTCTCTCCCCTCTCACCTCTCTCTCTCTCAATGTTACTGGTCTATTCAGGGATTCAACTACTTCCTGGTTTAGTCTTAGGAGGGTGTATGTGTCCAGGAATTTATCCATTTCTTCTAGATTTTCTAGTTTATTTGTGTAGAGGTGTTTATAGTATTCGCTGATGGTAGTTTGAATTTCTGTGAGATTGGTGGTGATATCCCCTTTATCATTTTTTATTATGTCTAATGATTCTTCTTTCTTTTTTTCTTTATTAGTCTTGCTAGCGGTCTATCAATTTGGTTGATCTTTTCAAAAAACCAGCTCCTGGATTAATTCATTTTTCCGAAGGGTTTTTTTGTGTCTCTATCTCCTTCAGTTCTGCTCTGATCTTTGTTATTTCTTGCCTTCTGGTAGCTTTTGAATGTGTTTGCTCTTGCTTCTCTAGTTCTTTGAATTGTGATGTTAGGGTGTCAATTTTAGATCTTTCCTGCTTTCTCTTGTGGACATTTAGTGCTATAAATTTCCCTCTACACACTGCCTTAAATGTGTCCCAGAGATTCTGGTATATTGTGTCTTTGTTCTCATTGTTGCTCATCATCTCTAGCCATCAGAGAAATGTAAATCAAAAGCACAATGAGATACCATCTCACACCAGTTAGAATGGTGATCATTAAAAAGTCAGGAAATAACAGGTGCTGGAGAGGATGTGGAGAAACGAGAACATTTTTACACTGTTGATGGGCCTGTAAACTAGTTCAACCACTGTGGAAGACAGTGTGGTGATTCCTCAAGGATCTAGAACTAGAAATACCATTTGACCCAGTCATTCCATTACTGGGTATATACCCGAAGGATTGTAAGTCATGCTGCTATGACACATGCACACGTATGTTTATTGCGGCACTCTTCACAAAGGGAAAGACTTGAAACCAACCCAAATGTCCACCAATGATAGACTGGATTAAGAAAATGTGGCACATATACACCATGGAATACTATGCAGCCATAAAAAAAGGATGAGTTCATGTCCTTTGTAGGGCCATGGATGAAGCTGGAAACTATCATTCTCAGCAAACTATTGCAAGGACAAAAAACCAAACACCACATGTTCTCACTCATAGGTGGGAATTGAACAATGAGAACACTTGGACACAAGGCGGGGAACATCATACACCAGGGCCTGTCATGGGGTGGGGGAAGAGGGGAGTAATACCATTAAGAGATATACCTAATGTAAATGACGAGTTAATGGGTGCAGCACTCCAACATGGCACATGTGTACATATGTAACCAATCTGCACATTGTGCACATGTACCCTAGAACTTAAAGTATAATAATACTAAAAAAAAAAAAAGAAATCTCATGGGTATTTACCGCTATAAATAGGAATGACCTACGGAAATATAATGCTAAGTGTAAAAAACCAGACACAGAAATAAAAATATTGCACATGATCTCACGTGTAGCATCTGAAAGAAAAATAAAAAGTTGAGTACATAGACACAGAGAGCAGAACAGTTGTTGAGAATGGGGAGATGTTGCCAAAGGGCACCAAGTTGCAATTATGTATGATGACTATGTCTGGAGATCTTATGTAAAGCATGAGAACTAGAGTTAACAATACTGTATCATATACTGGAAATTTGCCAGAAAAGTAGACTTTAGTTGCTTTTACTACACACTCATACATGTACACAAAATTGTGAGATGATATATATGTTAATTTGCTTCACTGCACTAATCAATTCTCTGTGTATATTTATATAAAAAATCATTATTTACATCACATACATATGAAACAAGAAAGAAGGGGAGAAGAAAAGAAGGAAGGACGGAAGAAAGGGAGGCAGGGAAGAAGGAAGCAAGGAAGGAAAGAGAGAACGAAGGAGAGAAGGGAGGGAGAAAGGGAGGGAGGGAGGAAGGAAGGAAGGAAAGAAGGAAGGAAGAGAGGGGGAAGGAAGGAAGGAAGGGAGGGAGTGAGGGAAAGGAAAGGCAGAGGAGAGGGAAAGGGAGGGGAGGGGGGAGGGGAGGGGAGGGGAGGGAAGGGAAGGGAAGGGAAGGGAAGGGAAGGGAAGGGAAATAAGCAAAGTAGCTGCTCATGGGTGGCATTCACTAAAGCTAAACATATTCCATGAGGAGCAATTCCAATCTTAGTCATAGTAAGTGACAGAAACGCTTACAGGCCACTCAAAATAATAGGAAGTGGAGCCCAGCTTGTAATGGTAGCACAGTAAATACATGCAAAGGCCCCACACTTAGCAGGTCGGATAAAGAAATGGCGGTGGGATCGTGGTGTGAAAGAGTAACCGCAGTGAAAACCAATCAGCCACCGCTGTGGGCACCTGCACTCATGCAGCGAACAGGTGGACAGTGCCCCTGTCCCCTCTGAGTCCCCTGGGATCTGCAGGACTGTTCAAGGACTGATTCCCTTATAAATTCAGTAAGGTCTTGTAACCAGAGTCCTCCTGATTCACAAACCATCTCTTTCTTTGGGCATGAGAAGAGCCCTGTGGAGTCAAAGCATAATGCAGGGTCTGGTCAACAGTGGGAGATACAGGGGTCCTAAGGCCAGGCTAGGGTTGGGTCAGCCATAGAGCCCTACCGGGCACCAGGCACAGGGCCCTCAGGCTTGGCTATGGCTTGGAACAGTGGGTCCTGCTGCTTTAAAGATTCCCAAATCGCTAGGCCAAAGGAATTACAAAGGAATGACAAAAGAACTGCAGAAATTTGCCCCTCTCTCCTAACACGGAAGCCACAGGTGTGGGCTCTCCCGGTATGTGCCAGGCACCCTCGCCTCCCTCACCTCACTGCCCTATCACTGGAGCTGTTGCTGTAGCTGCTGCCTGCAGTATTTGGCCTGGTTTTTCTCATGCCACACCTGTACTTGGTGCTCCTCCACATGGAGTCTGTTGGCCCAACTAAGCCTGCTGGTCCAGTGCTTTCCCTTCTGGTAGGTCGGGTATTTGTTCCATTCAAATTAAAGCTCTTGAAGCTGTTTCTTTCTGTGGACCGTGGGTTTCTGCTGTGTTTTCCTGGGGACACTGGGGATGGTGGGAAGTCCATGAGATATCTTGGATCCTTGTCTCTGCTTTGTTTCTTGTAGATGAGGCTGTCCTCTCACGACCCTGGCTTAAACCCTTCCCTCCAAGCTGTGCCTATCTAGGCCCACCCTACTGGTGCTGATGCCATCCCTGTCTCACCATATTTTTTTAATAGAGAAATATTGCATAAACACACTTAATATTACACACAATAGTCAATAGTCAAGTGGCAAATATTGAATATAAGTAGAGAATTTAAACAATGTAACATTATTAAATACATATTTTATACAGAATTTCATGATAGTTGATTTAACATTCTACTTCTTTGATACCTTACCTACTGTGAGGTATCAGTTGTAAATATATAGCAAGAGTGAACGTGTTCATCAACAAGTCAATGTTTTAATTTTCCATTTTATCAGTCAGCTTTTGAAATGTTCTAAAAGTTTGTTGCTATCACATTGAGAACAAGACTTTTTGAGTTACATCATGTATTTTGATATAAGGTGATTTGGCAGTGCTTTGGGTTCTTTAGAAAGAAAGTTTCTAAAATTGTAACATTATTAATTATCTTAACTTGAGCATCAATCTTACTTGGCTGACATAATGACAAGGAAAATGCTCTGAGAACACAGGAATAATAACATAAAATATCTTTCAAAGAAATAAAATGTCTATTTCTGGTTTGTGTCATTTTAGGAGAGTACACAAGATGTCTACCCCCTGTGTGCATGCCTATATAATCCTCTCACCTTTAGTATTAGTGGGACAAGTGAGTATGATAGAAGATCATTCCATGATTAGATTGCATTATATGGCAAAGGTTAAGTGATTGTGGAGGTGTGATTAAGTTTCCTAATCAGTTGATTTACATTAATCAAAAGGGAAATTATTCTCAATGGGTTGTAATTAATAATCTGAGCCCTTTAAAATATAGCCTAGAAGTCCAAAAGAAAAAGTCAGAAAAATTCAAAGAGCAGGGAAACTTTCTTTCTTATCTTAAAGAATCAAAATGCCATGTTGTAGAGAGGATTACATGGCATAGAATAGCAGATTTCCTTAAGGAGCTTACAGTCTTACTTACACAGCTACGAGAAACTAAATTTTGATAACAACCAGTGAATTTAGAAGAGAAACATGAATTTCAAGTTAGATCACAGATCTTCCAACACCTAGATATTAGTTCGATGAGACTGATTACAACTGTCTAATCCATGCCTGGACTCTTAAAGCACTGAAACTGCAATAAGTAAAATTATATTGTTTTA
>NW_022161386.1:0-9393 GCF_008728515.1 Papio anubis
ACAGGGGCAGGTGGGGAAGCATGGGGGCAGAGGCAGGGACATGCAGGGCATCAGGGGCAGGGGCGGGAGCATGCAGAGCAGGTGGGGGGGCACGGGGGCAGGGGTGGGTGTGGGGGGCGTGGGGGCAGGGATGCGCAGGGCATCGGGGGCAGGTGGGAGGGTGCGGGGGCAGAGGCAGGGACGCGCAGGGCTTCTGGAGCCCACAGGGTGGAGGCGACAGCTCAGCGTGGGCATCCACTAAGAGAGGGCCGCTGGCCACCGCCCGACACTGGCCTCAAACCCTGCTCCCGACCGTGCCTGGAAGCTCAGGCTCCTGTCTCTGTCCCATCCTGTGACGCCCCCCGGGTCTCCAGGCCTCTCACTGGAGAGGGGTGGCCATGGGACATTCCCACCATCTCACACTGCCCGACAATTCAGGCAGCACTTCTTGCAAACTTGGTTTCATTTACTCCCCACAAGGAACAAGGAGATTGTGAGGAGGGGAACTAGCCCTTCTCACGAGTGGGGAAACTGAGGTCAGAGACGCGATGCGACTCGCCCAAGCCCACCCGGCCAGTGGAGCGTGAAGGTCACACCGCGTCTCCAGCGTCACGGCTCCGGGGCCTCTGCCCGCACCTCCGACTCCACCTCATTCAGACAGGGCTCCCACCAAGCCAAGGAGCACGCGGGGTCCACTCAGGGCGCCCTGAGCATGGTCTGTGTTGGGGTCTCCATGGCACCATGCTGGCAAAGGCACTGAAGCCAGGGAAAGAGAGAGCCATGATTGCACCGTGGTACCCAGGAGGGCCTGCAGGCTCAGGGACCTGGATCACTGCACCCAAAGGGAACTCGGGCTGAGGAGGCCCTGGAGGAGCCCGGCCGCTCCTCAGCTGCAGTTCCCCCTTCTCTGAGGCTCTCGTGCACAATTGAGCCAAAAGTGACGCGCATACTGTAGACATGAGACCAAAACCACTCCCAGCCCCTCGTTTTTGCTCAAAAGATGGAGAGAATAATCCATCCAGAAAAACCAATTCTGGACAGCGGTCCCTGGAACCTACTTTGACTAAACCGTCTTCCTTGGTCTTTCTGCCATTATGACTTTTTAAAATAAGGATCCTTTAACCTCCTTTAACCTTTTCCAGTGTATTCTGTTCACCTAAGTTCACTGAAATCCCTTTTTGTATTTTCAACTGGAGGCCAGAGCATGAATGCCGCAGTCTTCCGAGGAGGTGGTGCGGGGACAGCTGCCTTCCGGGCGCTCCTCTCCCTCCAAGAGTCTTCTGGATAATCCAGGGGTGAGGGGTGGCTCCGGCGTGAGGGGCTCCCCGACTGCTGCTCCCGTACGCTGGCTTCCCTCTCACAGCGACGACCAGGCGGGTGGTCCCAGCCCTCCTTCCTGGTGTCCTGGTTCCTGACGCCACCAGTGCGCTCTCCTGCCAGCGCTGAGCCTGGGAGCCTGGCCTGGATGTGGCCGCGTAGCTCGGAGGACGTGGCGAGGCCTTCCATGCCCAGCCTGGGTTTCCAAAGCAGCAGCCCCTCCAGGCGGCGGACGTGCCCTACTGTGCCCCCAGTCCTCCTGGGCTTGAGCCCACTTGTGGGGAGTAAAGACCCCTCATCTTCATCCCACTGTCTGGACAGGACTCCCCTCTTCATCCAGGAAGGAAGGCGGGTCTCTAAGACCACAGAGACCAAAGCCCATAGGATGGGGCAGAGCCATTCACGTGGGGCCTCCTCTGCCCGCAGCCGCCCAGGGCCGCTCTCCTCCTGGTTAGCACAGCCTCCTGCCCCTGCTGCCCATGTTCAGCCCGCACAGTCTGAGGCCAGCGCTCACGGTCTTCCCGGGACACCAGGGCCGCCTGCTTCTTTCCATCCCCTTCCTCTTATCACAACGAAGTAGGCAGCCTCCCTCGCAAGGCTCTGCCATCAGCTCCTCGACTTTCCTCATCTTGCTCTCAATGCCGTTGTTCTCTCCGCCTCTGGCGGATGAAGGGACAGAAGTGAGGTTGGCACAGATGCCGGCGTTGGCTACTGCCTGGAGCTCAGGGCGCCCATGACCCCAGCCCTGCTCTCCTGATGCCCCTTTCTCACTTGTAGGCGGCGTCTACACTTGGTGCCCACATGGTGCGTCTCCAGTGCCCTTCCTGAGGAAGGGAAACCCTCTCCTTGCCACCTGCCTGTGGGCCCTCACCCCCCTCACCTTCCCCACCAGGCCCCGCCGGATTGAGCCAGCTCGAGGCACCAGAGCATAATGAGTCCAGAAGGAAGTGGCACCCGGGGCTAGCGTGACCCAGAGGAGCCGGCCACACCTCGGCCGTCCTGGAGCTGCTCCTCTCCTAGGGAGGAGGCGGGTGGGTCTCCCCAGCCCCTACCATCTCGTGAGGCCTCGGGACTCGCTCTGCAGTGATGCAGCCTCCGTCCCTGCCGGGCTGCTCAGCCACTCTGGACACACACAGTGCTCAAGGCGGGATGGCAGGGAGGCAGGGCAGGGACCCCACGGCACGTCCTGTGACACCAGATGACGTTGGTCCCCACTCCCACCCACACCAAGGCCTCTTTCAGGTCAGCACAGAGTAGCTGGGGGCAGATGTGGTTCTTTTCCCTGGTGATCTTCACAACTCAGGGCTGCTAACAGCCGGGGCTCAGAACACCGGGCCTTGAGAGTCCCCGGATCCTCCACCGCACTCAGGGGAAACACCTCCCATCCTTGTGCCTCCACCGCACTCAGGGGACACACCTCTCGTCAGTCCCCGCTGGGTGCCCACTGCCCTTCCGTGGCCCCACCCCTGCGCTGATGAGCCTCAGCCCGGGTGGAGAGGAGGCAGCCCGGCCCAGGACAGCGCGGTCAGGAGGCCTCAGCCAGGGCAGCCCAGCAAATGCCCACGCTGGGCCTCCAGGGACTTGCTCTGTGCAGATGACCTTGTCCAGGGACGGTCGCACCACAGCCCCAGAGCCAGACAGGAGGCCGGGGCACGCACGCACCAAGCGTCACCACATCAGGACAGGGACGCGGCCCCAAGACGACCCTCCACCTTTCACCACAAGGACCCCTGCCCACAGACCCCTCCCTTCCGAATTCCCCCAAGCCTGGCCCGCGCCGGCCATCCCCGCTGTGCCCCTCACCAGTAATTACGGCTTCCCACGCAGTTGTTGATCCACTTGCAGTGGTGGTCGAAGCCGGACACACACTTATTGCAGTGTAAAATGCAGGTTTGGTTTTGTTCCCGATGGATGAATCGGGAACGCTGTCAGGGCCCCCAAGTGCTTAGGGCTGGGCCAGGGCCGGAGCCCCATCACCGAGCCAGGTGCTCGGGAACCAGCCCTGTGTGGCTCTGGGGAGGGCTGCCCTCCAAGGGAATGGGAGGCTGGGAGGGAGTTGAGGCCTGTGCGAGGAGGAGAAGCAGGGCAGCTCTGGGCAGAGATAGCCACAGAGCAGGAGGAGCCCATGTCTGTGGTGGGTGCGGACGGACTCCAGAGACCACCCCCAGCCTTCCTTTCTAAAACCAGCTCTCACTTGGGCAATGGCTCCTGAGGAGGTCAAAGACCAAGCCCCTATGGTTCCAGGACTCCCAGGCTGGGGCTTGATCCCACCTCAGCTTCACAGGACCTCCCTCGCAGCCGACAGCAGCCCTGTAGCCACCCACTAGGCCATCACGGATGCCCCCAGGGCCCCTGGAGACACTGGAACCCTTCCCTCCCTCTTTCCCTGGGGCTTGCCTTTCAAAACTCCCTAAGAGCATAGCGCCTTCTTGCCCTGATCACAGGAGGGACCTCGGCACCTAAATCCACTGAGGATCAAACATGCCTGAGTGCCACCGCGTTCCGTTCCAGGGGAGCAGCTGGTCACCTGCAGGTGACAGACACAGCCCTCCAGCCTCAGCCCTGCCTGCAGAGGAGTTGGAGCGGCCTGGCACTGTGCCCCCTTCACAGCGCGATGAGGGGCTATCCACCCGCAGCCACAGGGCCGGTCCCTGGAAGCTCCATTAGCATCAGCTGTGGCCATGGCAGGGGCCCTGTGGGGCCAGCAGTGACCTGAGCCCCTGGGCCCCTGGAGGTGACCCTGACAGCACGGGGCCTCGGCGAGGGTTGGCACTCACACGGTGACCTTGCACAGGTGGCAGAACTGGTTCTGGATCACGTGTGCGTGTTTCGATCTGTCGAAGATCGCATGGGCTGAGAGTAGTTCTTCATGAGTCTGACATTGAAGTCGGCCGGGTCGATGCAGGAGGCAATCAGGTGGACGACAGGTGGAAGAAGAAGATCCCCCCGGTCACCTGGCACGTCAAGGAAGAACCTGGCCCAGGGCCTCGTTGGCCTGGTCAGCCTGGCACGAGGCGTCCCCATGAGGCCCAAGGGCCCAGGGGAGGTGAGGCCGCCAGTCAGCCCTACTCACCCAGCCCTACACACCCAGCCCTGCACACCCAGTCCTGCACACTGGAGCCCAGCTCAACCAGGCTCGGCCCTGCTCACCCAGCCCTGCACACATGGCCCTCTACACCTAGGCCTGCAGACCTGAGCCCTGCACACCCAGCCCTGCTCACCCGAGCCCTGCTCAGTCAGCTCTACACACCAAGCCCTGCACACCCTGCCCTGCACACACCACCCTGCACACCTGGCCCTGCTCACCTGGTCCTGCTCACCCAGTCCTGACCACTTGGCCCTGTTTACCCAGCGGTGCACACACAGCCCTGCTTACCCAGGCCCAGAGGAGAAAAGGCCACCCATCAGCCCTGCACACACAGCCCTGTGCCAGGCGGGGACCGGGATGGCTGCCCCCATGCCCTTTTTGTTCATCCCTGTTGGACACAGGGCAAATCCCCTACAGAATGCACCGCACCCCCAGAGGCTCAGCCAGCCCAGCCAAGTACAGTCACCCCAAAGCCCGTTACACCTTGAGGGACAGAGCAGGGCCGCAGGAGGGACGCCTGCAAACAGCCAGGACAGAGCTCCAAAGGCCGGGGAGCCTGGTTCTTTCACCAGAGACCAAGGAAAGCACTGGGGAGAAGCACAGCCTCAGACAGCAGGAGCGGGAGGGAGGTGCAGGAGCTGCACACCCACCTGCTCCCTCTAGACCCCAGACGGTCGCTCAGGGACTCTCTCCCCGAGACTCGCTCAGGGAAGCCCCCGCCAGGACTCCGCCATGGACCCCAGACCACTCAGAGCCCTTCGACCCTCCTTAGGACTCCAGACTCTCTCAAGGACCCCAGACTCACCT
Organism: Papio anubis; assembly: GCF_008728515.1. NCBI lineage: Eukaryota > Metazoa > Chordata > Mammalia > Primates > Cercopithecidae > Papio > Papio anubis. Next base: position 5,192 of record NW_022161386.1, read on the forward strand.
GGGCCTCTGTCTCGGAGCCTGGCTGCGGGGCCACTGGGGAGAGGGTCCTTGTCCCCTGGAGCCAGGAGAAGCTGGGCTCCCCATGACCAGGACATCAGCTCCCGCCTTCAGATCCTGGCTCCCTCCTCCTTTCACCCTGGGACCAACACAGACTCCCCATGGCAACCAAACAGAAGGGTGGAGCTGCCAGGCCCTCCTGTCAATTCTTCTGCCTGGCCCCTGGACCGCCTTCTCTAGCCAGGAGTTCAGGGTTGACAGCCGTCACCGCGGGGCGGCCCAGAGGCCCCTCAACGCGGCCTGCTTGGCATGTCCTGCGGCTGTCGCACCTGTGGGCACAGCTGTCCTCCTGGCACCACAGGGGCGACAGGGAGGGTGCTGGCCATGTGCAAAAGGTCATGAGGATTTTAGCAGAAGGCTGCCAGCAGGGCGGGTCCTGTGCCAGGCCAGGAGGCTGATGTCCCTCCTGACAGAGTCCCTCTCCAGAGCCCTCTCAGGCAATGCTGTCCTGCCCACTCCCCGGATCTCAAGCAGGGGCTACACAGAGCACCAGTGGCCACTGGGCCCACCTGCAGGCTCGGGGAACACAGTCTGGCCCAGGGCAGGTGACTGGTGCTGCCGGGCAGCCATGGACCAGATCCCAGAGCCAGGTCCACTGTGGGGTCCTCCAGTATTTCCTCCCGGGCCAGGACTGCAAGCACGGGGTGAAAAGGGATACCACGAGGGCGATGGTATTTCCACACACGAGGCAGGAGGGGAATGAAGATCCCGAAGGTGGCCGAGGAAAGGCCCAGGAAGACAGCCCAGGTCACCACCTGGAAGTAGTGCAGGGGTAACGACCAGCCGTTCACTCTGGAGATGCGGGGCGGCAAGACCAGATCTCCGTTGTTGAGCACAGCTTGAGGGGCGATGGAACACTGGCTCCCGGAGCGGGTGTCCATCTGCAGGATACAGAAGGGGAGACCAGCCCCGTCAGCCCCAGGGAGGGCTGGCCCCGCCCACTGTCAGGGAGACCTCAGGGACTGGGAACATCATCCCCGAGGACCAGCACTGACAGCCAATGGCCCAGCACTGCTCTGGGGTCATTCCCTGAGGAGGGGATGGGCTGGGATGGAGCCTGCACAGGGCCCTGTCCAGGGGAATGAACAGACATGCTGCAGAATCTGACTCCCCGCCACAGCCCCAGGCACAGAAAACCCATCAGGTGTGGGGGCCCGTGGGCGGAGAGGACCTGGCCAGGCACCCGGTGCTGGTGCTACCGCCCCTCAGTTCCCCCGAGGATTTAAGTTCTGGGGAGCCCTCGACGCCCCCCACACAGTGATAGGTCCCAGAACCCGTTCACGAATACACAGGCTCACCCAAGACTCCCCAGGTGCCAGAGGAAAACCCACATCAGAAAGAGGCCAACACGGAGCAGAGGGGTGCGCCTGAGAGAAACTGAGGCAATGCCGGAAGAGCTCGTGAGCCGTTACTAACTGCTGCAACACTGAAATCTGCCAGATCCTCCCCTCGGCAGCTTCCCCCCTGAGCTCCTGTAGAGGAGCAGGACCTGAGAGCTCACTTCACGGGGTCCTGTGCGTCTCCCCTTCCACAGGACAGGGTAGCCCGTCCAGCCACGCGGGGCTGGGGCCTGTCCAGGTGGGCAGTGGCTGCGAGGTTCTGAACGCACACTGCGGCGGCTCCTGGCCAGTCAGGTGAGGACGCAGTCAGGAGGGAGGGACGCGGGTGTCAGGGAGGAGAGGGACGGTGTCAGGGGAGGGAGGGAGGGGCAGTGAAAGGCACTGAACAGCCACTGCTGGGTGGGGGATCTGGAGGGGCTGGGCGGTCTCGACAGAGGAGTGTTAGGAAGCCTCCCCACGTTATGCCTCGTGCAAAGCCCTTGTTGTCTCTTTGGGGAAAAAACCTTCAGAAACTGAAGTTGGTATTACATGTACTACTTTGGGAAGAGAGACGCTGAGAACTAGTTCACAATTCTTCTTCCTTGCAGTCGTGAACGTCCACGATTCAGTGGCTCTGCGCTGCCTTTGGGGCTCCTCCCTGGTCCTCCAAATGTGACCAGGCGGATGCGGGGCCATAGGGCCCTGGGGCTTGAGCCACACAAGAACGTCTCAGGGAGACCCGAGAGACTCACAGCCTGTGAAACTAGACCATGGTGCCTTGGCCGGGCGCGGGGCTCACCCTGTAATGCCAGCACTGTGGGAGGCCGAGGCGTGCGGATCACCTGAGGTCAGGAGCTCGAGACCAGCCTGGGCAACATGGCGAAACCCCGTCTCTACTAAAAATACGAAGATTAGCAGGGCATGGTGGCACATGCCTCTAATCCCAGCTACTCGGGAGGCTGAGGCATGAGCATTCTTTGAACCTGGGAGGTCGAGGCTGCAGTGAGTCAAGATTGTGCCACTACATTCCAGCCTGGGCAACAGAGGGAGACTCCATCACAAAAGAAAAGAAAAGGAGGGGAGGGGAGGCGAGGGGAGGGGGAAAGGAAAGTCCAAGGTGCCAAGCACGGAAATAGAAACACAGAAAGACAATCTTGTACATTAAAAACACAATTCCCAATTAAAAACAAAACCCAAATGAAAGTGCCAACAAACAGAAATGATGTTGCCAAAAATCACATTGGTAAAACCTGGACGATCAAATCCAGGAAGGACCCTGCTATGATCCTTTCAGAGAGGAGAAGAGAGATCGCCAGCGCCTGAGCCTGGAGGCCTGGAGCCTGGGACCCTGCATCTGGCTCAGGCTCTGTAGAAGAGGAAGGTAGAGCGTCTGTGAGAGAAGAAAACACTGAAGAACTTTCAGAAGATTGAAGGCTTCAGGTCCACACTGTGCACCAAGGGCCAGAAAGGACGATTGGAAAAAGAAATACATCCACACCGGTGAAAATGTGAGCGGCAAGGATGTAGAAAAAAATCCTGCAGTGTTCTCAGAAGAAAACACGAGGGAGATTCATTACAATATATGGATACCGCAAACAAATGCATCCGGCTTTTAGATCGAGCAATACCTTCAGGTTCTGAGAGCATTTTAATCTAAAATGCATCTGGCCAAAGGATAATCAAAGTTTGAGACAAAACAGATTCTTTCGAATGAAGTTCAAAAGTACACCCGCAACCATTAATCATCAAAAAAGAATTATTTGTGAGATTTACCCACTGTAAAATTATCAGCAGAGGAAACATGGTGAGGAAATTAATCTAAAATTATATCTAAATTAAATCCAAAACAAAACCAAATCTAAGTGACAGACGACAGAACCATGAACCTGCACCACGGGCATGGCCTTGGTGGCGTTAAGAGGTCAGCTGTTCCCGCGAACCCGCGTGAGGCGTGGGAACTCCCATGCTGGCCAGCACACAGCCATCTCCTCACAGGATCTCGGTGCAGCCCAGGACAGGCGGAGCAGCCAAGCAGGGGCACCTGCCCAGGAACCTTAGCGAGCGGGGGAGGAGCCCCTGAGGAGGAGGACAGCAAGCCCGAGGGAGTGGGACGAGACCACAGGAGGGACAGCGAGCCCGGGAGAATACCCCACAGAGGACAGCAGGAGTGAGTGGGACAGACCCCACAGAGGACAGCAGTGGGAGTGGGACAGACCCCATGGAGGACAGCGAGCCGGGAGACCTGGGGAGACCCAGCCCAGCAGTGGGACAGACCCACTGGGAGACAGCGAGCTGGGAGATACCCTGGGAGGACAGCAAGCGGGGGGACAGACCCCCACGGGAACACCTGGCGAGAACCCGGGGGCACCGACCTCAACAGCCAGGGAAGACTCCAGGACAGCTCCTTCCCTCAGGCCCACGCTCACCCTCGATACCACCGTGGCCTGTGAGCACATTCACAACCCACACACCACACACACCACACACCCCACACCACACACCCCAGGTCACACACCACACACCACACAACCCACCACACACCCACACAGCCCCCTTCCATTCCTTCCCTATTCCTGTCCCTGATTCCTTCCATTCCATCCATTCCCTCCATTCCTATTCCAGATTCCTTCCATCTCATCTCCATGGGTCCACTGTCCTTCCTCCCTGAATCCACTCCCTCCTTTCTCCCTCCCCACTATTCCCTCCGGGCTCCACCTCCCTCCTGTCCCCTGTCTCGGGCTCCACTCCTGTCCTTCCTGTCCCTTCCTCATCTTCCTTCCATTCCCTGTTCCTGGTCCTCATTCTCACCCTCCACCCAGTCTCCTC
>NW_022161386.1:9497-17081 GCF_008728515.1 Papio anubis
ATTATATCTAAATTAAATCCAAAACAAAACCAAATCTAAGTGACAGACGACAGAACCATGAACCTGCACCACGGGCCGCAGGCGCGGAGCGTTGGGGTCGCGCTGTTCCACGGAGCCACGCGTGGGGGCGTGGGAACTCCATGCTGGCCAGCACACAGCCATCTCCTCACAGGATCTCGGTGCAGCCCAGGACAGCGGAGCAGCCCAGCAGCAGGGGCCGCACCTGCCCCACGGAGGACAGCGAGCCGGGGACAGACCCCACGGAGGACAGCGAGCCGGGGAGAGATACCCCACAGAGGACAGCGAGTGAGTGGGACAGACCCCACGGAGGACAGCGAGCCGGGGGACAGACCTCACAGAGGACAGCGAGAGGAGGACACAGATCCCACGGAGGACAGCGAGCCAGGGAGAGATACCCCACAGAGGACAGCAAGCTGGGGGCACAGACCTCACAACAGCCAGGGAAGACTCCAGGACAGCTCCTTTCCCTCAGCCCACCCGCCTGATATTTCACTGCGGCCTGTGAGCAGCATCCACAAACCCACACACCACACACCACAAGCACCCACACCACACACTCAGGCTTGCACACCTGTACAACCCACACATCACACCATACACAACACACCACAACCCACACCACACACCACATCCCACACCACACAACCCACACCACACACCCCACACACACCACACACCCCACACCACATACCACACCACACACCCCACACCACACACCACACACCCCACACCACACCACACACAACCATTAACCACATAAATGCATGGAGCTACACACCACACAAACTTACACCAGAAGCCATATACCCACACCACAAACTACACTACACACTACACTACTCCACTCATGAAGACACACCACATACTACAGCAGACTACATATACTATAGACTATTACCATACACACCACACAACACAAACCACACAAAACACAATACACACCATACACACAACACACAACAGAGACCACACACAACACACACGACACACACACAACACACTACACACTACATACCACATACCATGCAATACACACCATATACATCATACAACAAATCACACACACGACATACAACACAAACCACACAACAGACCACGCACACACCACACATCATAGATTACACACCACACACACCACAAAACACACCAGAGACTCGCATACGCACACAATACACACCACAAACAGAGCACACACACCACACAAAACTCCACGCACCACACACCACACATGCACCACACACCACCCAAACCACACGCACACACCTTCCACAGTGCATATGTAACACAAGGAAAACACACACACCACACACAACCCACCACACACTGCACATAAATTCATATGACATGTAATAAACACTGGAACCACAAACGATCACACCACACCAATATGCAGCACAACCACAATAATCACAATATACCAACACAGAGCAAAACACGAATACATCACATTAATAACACCACATACAACTACTCTACTGCAATACATGGCTCACACCCCCACAAATACTCCATAATAATAACACACAATGCTCATACCCACACCACAATGCCACACACTCCACACACACCACACAATGCACACATACTCCCACACACACACCACACAATGCTCACACACTCCCACACACACCACACAATGCTCACACACTCCCACACACACCACAATGCTCACACACACTCCCACACACACCACACAATGCACACACACCACACACACCACACAATGCTCACACTCCCCACTTCGCTTTCGGTATTGCTTCGTTCAGTTACGTATTGCTAGCGAAAGGAACATCTGTGAGTCGTGACACTGAAGACTTGTGATGTTGGGTTCAGGAAGTGAGCACGACTGAGGATGGATGGGCCCCCCGTGTTATGACAACTGGACTGAAGCCCGGGGAACTGGCTGCCGTGCACCGGGACCGGCAGCGCAATCCTGTGTGGCGGACCCGAAGCCTCCTGTCTGCACCATCTGTGCCATGTGGTTTGGCCCCTCCATCCCCTTCCAGCCCCAACCACCCCCAGACCACAGGTGCCCATCCCACCCTATCAGGTCTTTAAGATGCCATGGCCTCCTGAGTCTTTCCTGTTCCCATCTGTGTATATGACACCAGGCCCCGAGAGTCTGTCCCGGCCCTGTCCCTACGTTTATGACTCCGTGGTCCCCCGAGTCTGTCCTGTTCCCCGTCCTGTCTTGATGACACCAGGCCCCGAGAGTCTGTCCCGGTCCCGTCCCTGTCTTTATGACACCGAGGTCCCCGAGTCTGTCCTGGCCCCTGTCCCAGCTTTATGACACCATGGTCCCCCAAGTCTGTCCTCTTCGTCCCTGTCCCTGTCTTTATAACACTGTGGTCCCTGAGTCGGCCCTCACCCTGTCCCTGCCCTTATGACAGTCTGGCCCCCCTGACATGTCCTCGCTCTCCTCCAGCCCCCCAAACGTGTCCTCGTCCCCCTCTGGGCCTGCTCAGCCACGCTTTTTCCACGGGGACCCTCTGGAAGCCACTCCACCCTGGTGAAACCTTCCATTCCTGTACTCCACACAGCGGAAACGGCCTTTTCTGAGGCCCCTCAGGAGACAAATCCTCATTGCCCGAGTCCCCGACAGTCTTGCTGTGTCGCCTTTACTGCTTGACTCCTTCAGAGTGCAGGGATTGCATCTGCCTTTTGGGAACACGGGAAAGTAAGCCCCCACTTTCCTTACCGCCAGAATCCACAGTTCCTTCTCACGCCAATCACATCACAGGTCCAGGCTGAAGAGCAAGAGAAAAGCAGCGTCGCTCTCGCTCACTCCAGACCAAAGTGAGAGGTGGGTGGGCCGCCCTGGTCGACACGGTAGCCACGGAACCCAGGGCGCCTCATAAAGCCATGGCAGTTGGGAGGTTGAGGGGACAAAGGGGCATGAGGAGGGGGGAAAGCATGAAATGGACTTGGGCGTTGGTGAAATAATGTATGCAGTGGTCTATTTCCAAGACAAGGTGCCTTGAACCGGTTTAGGTCAGCAAACTACAGAAAAACAGGATGTACTAGGCCCCTGCTTGGATTGCCGATGCCTGCTTGTCGGCCTCTCCTTCCCCACCTTAACACCTGCTTAGCTGCCCTCGCCTGAACCAAAGAAGTTTAGTCTAAAATGAAAGTTTATCAACCTGCAAAAGAGCTCGCTTTGTCTGTTATCAGTCTGCCCAGCTACTCAGCTCCAAAGTCAAATACCCGAAAGCCCCTGAGCTGACTAGGATTGCAATGCACTGTGGTCCGCAACAAAATGCAGCAAGACAACCCTAAAAAAAAAAAAAAAAAAAAAAAACACCTAAAACCCAACAACCAACAGGCAACGTCCAGGAAGACTGCGACCCCAGAGTACGCAGCCTAGGAGGAGCCCAGGGAGGGACCTCCGCAGCTGGTTCTGAGCAAAGACGTCAGCCACCGTGGCTCTGACTGAATTCGGCGCGTTTCTTCTCAGTCTCACAAGTGGAGGGAATTCTCTAGCAAGTTGTTTCATTGGCCGTCCTGTGAGCTCAGGAATTCGGTCACTGGCTTAACTCAGGGCACAGTTTAACCGTGACCCACGCCAAGGAAAGGTTTCTCCTGAGAAGGGCCAGCAAGTGTGTTGAAGGGCATCCTCCCTCCCGTCCCTGCAGCCCTCCTCCCTCAGCACTCAAGGCATTTCCAGTTCCTGTCAGCTGGGGGTCTCCACTGACTCCTATCTGAATGCCTCCGATGCGGGTCAGCTGCTGACGCTGCCTTTGGGGGTGAGGATGGGAAGGTGGACAGGGATGCACCCCTTTCTGTTAGCAGGAGCCCCTCCAGGACCCCCACCGTGAGGAAGTCGCCCACAGTCAGGGGCCCTCTTGCCGGCTGAAGCCTGCTGGGTCTCACTCTGGTCCCCGGAACCTGCAGTGGCCAGAGGTCTGCTGCCCATGGACATCCTGTCTGTCAGGGGCACACACGAGGTACGCAAGTACGAGGAACAGCTGGGCTGGGGCAGGTGCCCAGGACGACACGGGGAAGGGGCAGGAAAGCCTACCTGACAGTTCTCCAGCCCTCGGGGCCTCTGTGCACTGTCCATCCAGATCTGACCTCTCTGCTCAGGACAATAATTGCTCTGGAAGCTGAGTGGACGAGCTCACGGCAGACAGGCGGACAGGCCTGGAGGACAGACATTACCCTTAGCAGTGAGCGAAGGGAAGGCAGACGCCCAGGGTCCTTTGCTCCAGCAAAGCATCAGACAAGACCCAGCACCGCACAGACCAAGTAATGTCACACACAGACGCTGTGGAGGGATGTGGCCACAACCCAGGATGGGCCTGGCGCGGGCTCCTGTCCTCAACACACAAAGGCCAGACAGCTGGATGGAGGGTGCGAGAGGCCTGCAGACCCTGGTACCCGCCCAGCTCACTGTGGAGCAGGTTCCAGGCCACAGCCATCAGGGACCCAGAACGTCCAACTGGCAGGTGGAAAGGACGAGCTCCCAGCCCACGCCTGGACCGTGCACTAGACATGCCAAGAGCCTGTATGCAGGTCTGTGGTCACCTGAGCCCCACCAGCCAGGGCCTCCAGTCAAGTCCTGGGAAAGGTGCAGCCGGACAGGGGACCAGCTTCACCCTCCTCCGGGGTGGCTCTGGGCTTACCCTGACAATGTCTGGGGAAGGTCCCACAGAGTCTAAGCCACTTCTCAAACTCTGAACAAAGGCCGCCAGGTCTCAAAGGTGTGTAAGCAGATCCATCACCCGACGGCGCCAACTACAAACTCCACCTGGTATCCAGTAAATGATTCCCACACACCCAAGGGGGCAGGAAAACACAGCCCCAAACCAGGGGAGACTCAAAGCTGAGATCAGGGAATCAGCAGACAAAGTGTAAGAACGGTGACTACAGACATGCTCTGTAGAACTGGGTAATGGGCAGAGGCTAGAACAGTTTGGAGAGCTTAAAGACAGGAAGATGAGGGAAAGTTTGGAACTTCCCAAAGACTTGCTGAATGGCTGTGATTCAAATGCTGATAGTGACATGGACAGTGAGTTCCAGGCTGAGGTGGTCTCAGATGGAGGTGAGGAACTCAATGGGAATGGAGGCAAAGGTCACTCTTGCTATGCTTTAGCAGAGACTGACAGCATTGTGGCCCTGCTCTAGAAATCTGTGGAACTTTGAACTTGAGAGAGATGATTTAGGGCACCTGGTGGAAGAAATTTCTAAGCACTAAAGCGTTCAAGAGGTGACCTGGCTGCTTCTAAAAGCCTATGCTCACTTGCATCAACAAAAAAATGACCTGAAACTGGAACTGACATTTAAAAGGGAAGCAGAGTGTCAAAGCTTGGAAAATTTGCGGCCCAGCCATGTGGTAGAAAAGAAAAAAATCATTTTCTGGAGAGGAATTCAAGAAGGCTGCAGACATTGCATAAGTAAAGAGGAGTCAAATGTTAATAGCCAAGACAATGGAGAAAATATCTCAGAGACATTTCAAAGACCTCTGCACAGTCCCTGCTCAGGCAGGCCTGATGGTCTACGAGGGAAAAATGATTTCGTGGCCAGGCCCAGGGCTCCAATACTCTGTGAAGCATTGGGACATGGTGCCATGGTGCTCTGTGTCCCAGCTATGGCTAAAGGGACCAAGGTACAGCTTGGGCCAATGCTTCAAAGGGTGCAAGCCCCAAGCCTTGGTAGCTTCCACGTGGTGTTGGGTCTGTGGGAAGGCAGAAGGCAAGAGCTGAGGTTTGGGAACCTCCACCTAGATTTCAGAGGATGTATGGAAAAGCCAGGGTGTCCAGGCAGAAGTCTGCTGCAGGGGCGGGGCCTTCACGGAGAACCTCTGCTAGGGCAGTGCAGGGGGGAAATGTGAGGTTGGAGCCCTCACCCCACAGAGTCCCCACTGGGGCACTGTCCAGTGCAGCTGTGAGAAAAGGGCGACTGTCCCCCAGACCCCAGAATGGTACATCTGACAGCTTGCACCATGTCATCTGGAAAAGCTGCAAGTACTCAACACCAGCCCGGGAAAGCAGCCACAGGGGCTGTACCCTGCAGAGCCACAAGGACGGGGCTGCCCACGGCTGTGGGAGCCCATCCCTTGCATCAGTGTGGCCTGGACGTGAGACAAGGAATCAAAGAAGATTATTTGGGGGCCTCAAGATATAATGACTGCCCTGCTGGGTTTCAGATTTGCAGCCTGCAGCCCCTTTGTTTTGGCTGATTTCTCCCTCTTGGGATGGGTCTATTTACCCAATGCCTGTACCCGATTTGTATCTTGGAATTAACTAACTTGGTTTTGATTTTACAGGCACACAGGCAGAAGGAACTTGCCTTGTGTCAGATAAGACTTTAGACTCTGGACTTCTGAGTTAATGCTGGAATGAGTTAAGACTTTGGGGCACCGTTGGGAAGGCATGACTGTGTTTTGCAATGTCAGAAGCACAAGAGATTTGAGAAGAGTCAGGGGCAGAGTGATCTAGTTTGGCTCTGTATTCCCGCCCACATCTCATGTTGAATTGTAATTCCCAATGTTAGGGGCGGGTCCTGGTGGAAGGATCATGGCGATGGATTTACCCCTTGCTGTTCTCCGTTCTCACGATAGTGAGTGACTTCTCATGAGATCTGGTTGTTTAAAGCACTTCCCCCTTTGCGCTCTCTCCTGCTCTGCCATGTGAAGACACGCATGCTTCTCCTTCATCTTCCGCCATGATTGTAAGTTTCCTGATGCCTCCCAGCCAGGCCTCCCAGCCAGCCTGAGGAACTTAAAACCTCTTTTCTTCACCAATGACCAGTCTCAGGTGGTTCTTTACAACAGTGTGAGGACAGACTAACACACCACAGCACTTCAGCACCGAGCTGCTGAAAAGTAGTAATAAGGTCAAAATCTCAGAAGCGTTGAGAAAAACAGCTGCTGTGCAGAAAAGTGCTGTCACAGCAGCCCGGTGCCAGGGTCCCCTGGAAGGCAAGGCCAGTCACGGCTGGCGTCTGGGGTCCCCCCCCCCGTGCTAGGGATTGCTCACAGCTCCAACGACAGGAACAGAGCGGTTTATGCTAAAGCTCACCTTCCCTCTGGGGTCTGGATTTTGGTACCTGTCTGGCAAGGGGGTGCCCTGTGACCAGACCCCAGTGACCCTGGGCACCAAGCCTCTGATGAGCTTCCCTGGTGGGCATTTCACATGTGTTGTCATAGCTCACTCCTGGGAATTAAGCACGTCCCATGTGCCTCTGCTGGGAGCGGATCTGGGCCTCACGCTGGATTCCCTTGGACGTCACCCACGCTCTTGCCCCTCTGCTGCTGTTGGCGCCCATCCCCTATAATAAATCATGGCCATAAGTGCCTGAACAGAGCCAGTGGAGACAGGTGGAATGTCACCATGGGAACCAGTGGGACCCAGGGATCCAGGCTCCACAAATGCCGCTGGAGGTCAGAACAGCTGGGAGGCGCTGCACAGGCAGCCTCCCAGGTGAGGGCTCAGTCTCCAGGACTGCCCCACCGGCTGATGCCAACTGAAAGCCACACACAATCCACGCAAACCACAACTTCCCAACACGAGCCAGACAGACCACAACTTCCCAACACACAAGCCACGCAGACAACCTCCCAAC
>NW_022161387.1:0-17049 GCF_008728515.1 Papio anubis
TCTAACTCAGCACATCAAGTGTGGCTCTCACAGAAGAAATCCTCTTTCAGCTTTTCAGAGAAGGAAAAACAGGAAATATTTTATCACCTTCAAAAATTGACAACAGGATCATATTTCTATGAATTATAGTGTCATATAATTCTTGTATAATGAATAAATAAATGAATGAGCTTCATAGAGTGTGAGAGAAGTGTATCCCAGTCTGTCATTATCTTTCTTTTGTTCTCAGCATCAGGGCAGACCCAGGAGGAGAAGGAAAGGTGGAACATTAAAAGGTAATGCCAGCCTGCTCTATCTGAGCTTCAGGGTGACCCTTCCTGTCTCTTTCATGAGGAGTCAGTCCCATGATTTCTTAGAATGTCAGTTACTAGATAGTTTCAGAAAACGCCCTCAGAAGACAGGCTCATGGGAAAGCAATCAGACACGAGACACTACTCATAGTCCCTGCTCTGCCCATTCATGAGCATGATGGAGTTATGGACCTGAGTAATGGGTGTTGCCCAATTGGTGGCCAACTGCGATATTGAGGAAGGACTACTGGTTGGCTTGGAGACACAGTTTCTGTCTCACAACTTTGCAAAAGTACTTTAACTTACTTGATGCTCAGATTCCTCCTGGAGGTAACCACTGATGTCTGAGTTTCACATGGTGGTTTTGAGCATCACATGGGGTAATGTATATGAAAGGACTTTACTAATGATGCCAAATACAGATCAGAACTTGTGAATATTATCAATAACTATTTGCCTTTTCCTACTGATTCTTGGGGCTATCAGAGTTTAATATCCCAAGGGTCTTCCACAGGGTGACTTCTGTATGATCCCTGTGCCTCTACGTTCATTGCTTATAATATATTGTTCTGTTTTCCCAGACGGCAAAAGTTTCCAGAGGGAAGTAGAAGAGGAAAGGAAGCTGCTTTCTATTCTGAAAAGGTGATTAATCACTCCCCTTCTGTCCTGTTCCCACCCCCTCTTTTTTTTTTTTTTTTTTTTTAGCATGTTTTATTCATTTCAGGGATTCCTTGTAGGCTGCTGTAGTTTTGGGAGTGGGTAGCCATAGGAACGGGTATGTGAGTGAATGCTTGTGGAGAGGCTATAGTGAGGTCATATGACCTCATATATGGTAAGGTCATGGGAGGGGGGCAATGTGAAGTGGGCAGCAGGATTCGGGGAGCCCCACCCATGCCAGGCTAATAGATCCTCCTTTCCTTGTTCTGGTTCTGGCTGCAGCTTTGGACCTCCTGTTTCCTGCGGTCCCCTGGGCCAGCATCATGATACCACCCGCTTTCGTCGACTGTTATGCCCAGACCCCCTCTGTCAGGTGTGTAACAGAGCAACTGCTGATATCCAGCGACTGCTGTCTTGGGAGTCCCTGAAAGATGCTGCTCCTTCTGTGTCTCCTTTGACTTCTGCAGCTTCTGCAACTGAGTCATCGTTCACTCTGTCTTCCACCCCCTCAGCAACCCCTCCAGAAGACCTAATATTGTCCCCTCGGCCTAAGCCTTCTCCACTGCCCCAGTTAATTCTCTCACCTGACTTGATCACTTCCTTAGCTGACTTGTTTTCACCCTCATCACTGGGGGACCCTCTGCCACCATAGCCTGTTTCTCCCCTGGATTCCAAGTTCCCCGTAGACCATTCCTCACCCGAAGAGCTTCCCTTTCCCCTTCTCCCACAACATCACATTCAGAGAGCAGAGCCCAACCTCTATCCTGTGGCCAGTATGTCTCTGAACACCACCTTTTCACTTGACTCCACCATATGCCAAGATATTTCCCAGGCCATGAATCCCACTGATTCGCGTGCTCATCATCACAAACCACCAATCCCATCTGCTTTACCATCAGAAGACTGCACTGTGACTCCGTTGAAATCAAGACTCACCATCTTGAAGCCTTTTCCGGAGATGTTATCTCTAGGTGGCTCTGGTGGGACATCCACCTATGCCCCAACAATCAAAGGCATTGACCATTCATGCCCTGCATCTTCAGAATTCTCCTGGTGGCATCCTCATGCCAAGGACTCTTTTTCCTCCAATTTTGTGCCATCTGATTTCATGGAGGAGCTTCTTACCCTTCATTCTTCTGAGGCCTCTTTAGGGTGGCACTCTGTGGCCAACCTCATACAGCCTGTTAACATCTCCTTTGTCAGTCATGACATTCTGGCACTCTTGGAGAGACAAGTCAAAAAAAGGTGTGATTTCCTGATGTGGAAAGAAAATGAAAACAAAGCAGGATCTTTCCCAACACAACTTAGGCCAAACTACCAGCTAAAGTCTTCACGGAAAATGTTAGCCTCAATTGCTGATAAGCATGACTTGGCAGCCTCCCTTACTTTTTGGGCTAGTAAAGGCAAACTAGAGGGGCAGCACATCCATCAGCAGCCCCCATACTCTAAGTGCTTTGAGGACCATTTAGAACAAAAATATGTGCAGCTCTTCTGGGGTCTCCCATCTCTGCACAGCGAGTCTCTTCACCCTACTGTTCTTGGCCAACGTGGCCATTCCTCCATGTTTGTATTCTTCAATGGCATTACAAATACATCTATATCCCAGGAATCCTAAGTACTTCCCCCTCCCCAACCTCTGTCCTTGCCTAATACCCAAGCTCTACCCTTGCCTCAAACCCTGCCCCAAGGTCAGTCCCCACATCTCACTCAGGTCCAGTCCCACGATCAACATCAATCTCCACTCCCAGCCCTACTACCTAGTCCTCTATTCCTGATTAGGATCTGTGGAGTGTGTTTTCATAGACCCTAGAATGAGGCACGGTCTCTTACGCCATCTGAAATTAATCTTCTGGAGTGTAACATGTTGCAGAAAGTGCAGGAAAGTGTGTGGGGAGAGCCTAGGTCAGAAACAACTTGAAAATGCCCTGACAGTATATTTGAGCAAGAAATTTGAGGAAATCAATGAGGGTCGAATGCCTGGGACTATGCATAGTTCATGGCATTCAGTCAAGCAGACAATGTCTCTTGCTGAGGAATCCCACAGCCAAATAAAACATCGAAATATGGCAGCATCGGTGAGTGAGGACCACGGCGTTGATACTTCCCAGGAGATTTCTTTCCTTAGCTCCAACAAACAAAAGATGTTTGAAACTCATATTAAATCTTCCCATATGAAGATGCTGTGGGGCGTTCCCCACAAGGTCCTGGAATATATGGAAATCTTCAAATTGAAAGAGGACCTTTCCAATTCCTTTTCCCATTTCAATTTTCCCTCCTCAGCCACCTTCATTTCTCGGGGAGATACCAAAGATGGGGTATCTAAGTCTAATAGACAAAGCACTTTCCAAGGAGGAAAGTTGGGAACAACAAGCTCAGTCCCTGTCCTCGATAATCCTCATCATGTCACTTCACCTGTTGGCAAAGAAAAACCAGAGACTCTAGGAAGACAATTTACTGATGCTGACCATGACCTTATAGAGACAGATTCCAAAGATGGGGCCTCCATGCCCCTTAGAAAAGGCACTACAGATTTTCAAGGAGAAAAGTTAGAAACAACAAGCTCATTCTCCACCCTGGGTCATCCTCAACTGGTCTCCTCACCTATTGATGAAGAAAAGCAGGAGACCCTGAAAAGAGAAATCGCTGATACTGACAATGATCTTACAGAAAGTGTCCCAACAACTGAGGATGGCGGACAGACTTTTCTGCCCCCCGCACACAGCATCATAGACGAAGTCAGAAACAGACTATACCGGCCAGTAGGTGCAGCACAGAGCTGCCCATAATGCAAGCTGGAGCTGGCCGTGAGTCAAGGGATAAGAGAGAGAGTGCCTGTAATGTTAACAGGCTTCAGGGCAGTAGAAAGACCTTTCCTGTCACCAATGGGTCGAAGGAGATGTTCAAGGAAGAGGAGAGCTGTGCTCTTCAATCACAAAATAGGAACAACTTGACATCCAGCAAGTCAGGAAGCTGCTTAGAGACAAATGTAAAAACAAGCACATCTCATGAAACTGAAATTTTCCCACCAAGAGTATCAGTTCCCCAAGATCCTAAATCATCATATCTTAAAAATCAGATGCTGAGTCAGCTAAAGTTGGTCCAGAGAAAGATAGCCAATCCTCAGAGCCATTTCACTGACATGTCTCGGTCTTAGATAACTTGAGTTCCAGGACTTACTGACTCATCCCCAGGGCATTTCAAGTTGGGACATAGAAACTTCCCAGGTGCCGCATGTCCACTTGGAGGACAGAGGGATCTGTGCGGCACAGCAGCAGGAGCCCAGGGTCCCTACCCATGTCTCACAGAAATGCCAAGTTTAGAATTTTTCACCAGTTACAAAGAGAGTGAGCCCTCTAAGACCCAAGGGAGGAGAGGTTGGTGGAGGGGATGCAGGGTTCGGGACATCCCAACTTTCCCAACTCAGGAGAAAGAGCCACGCTATTGATAACAAGACATCAAGGGAGTTGCTTGGGAGCAAATCTTCCCTAACCTTGAAAACACAGCCTCCTCCTGAAAACCTTTTCAGAAAGTGGATGAAGACCTTTTTGCAGCAGTTTAATAAACCCAGCATAACATATGAAGAACAAGAAAGTTCCCAGGCAAAGGATAGCTCCCTGTCATCATCTGTGCAGAATAGAGGTCGAGTTACAAGCAGAGCTGCTTTTACTGGGACTACTGAAGCTCAGAAAATTAGGAAAGACACTGGGGAGTTCCTAGAAGCTGTGGCATAGGCATGGGATAGATGTCACCTGTCCCCAAGAGCCCCTTGCCTCCCCAGTACAACTTGGGAAAGCTAAGCACGGGCCAGATGTGGAGGGCAGAGCAGAGCCTGTCCAGGGCTATCCCCACAACTGCACAGCTCCCTCCCGCAAAGTGACATGTGCCAAATCTTGCAGCCAACAAGCTATCTTTGTTGGCCAGAATTATCCTATAATGATTAAACAGATCATAGACAAGTACAGACAGCCCGAGAAAGTTGAGGCATTTAAGGGGAAGATATTGTGTCAAAGCCATCCCCCATCCATGCCCCACAGGAAGCCTATGCCACATTCAAACCCCACTTGTTGGTGTCATGTCACCCTGGTGTGTCCAGCTGTCCCAACCAGTGCTAAAAGCACTGTGTTCAGTGATGTGCCTTTACCAACTGGACAGAAAACGCTTCCGAAGCATTTCCAGGGAGGAAAATTCTCCCCCACAAAATAATTCACTCCTTGTTGAGAACCTTGACTCTCCCTAATAAATGTTCTAATGAGATTGGTGTCTTTTCTGTGTATTGTGTTGGGAGGTATAGGTTTTGGGCAACCGAAGCTTGTGGTTAGGGAAAGGTAGGAGTTAGTTCAGCTCTTACTGACTCCCTCATTTTACTTTTAAAAGGTGACCAATCCTCTGGAGCTCTTGTGGAGGAATGAGTATCACGTGCCTCCAAAGGTCCATTTTCTCCCTGATGAAGTCTGAGGAGATGAGCTCTTTTCTACCTCTTTGCTTGAGATTTACTGATACCGTATGGCAGCCTGCACCTTCCTCCCCATTCACTGCTTCATGTCCTTTAGAGCAGTAGGAAGGCAGGCCTTGCATATCTGAAAAGAGGGTCAAAGACAGGTATGTTTTTCAGAAATAGGGGTTTAATCACTGTTTAAAAAACGTTGTCACTGACCACAGCATTATGTAAGTTGGTGGTAGTGTTTGGGGTATTGCTGGTTGGGGTAGGGTGTCAGGAACACTGTGGATGCTGCTTAAGAGTTTGAAAAGCAGGACATCCTCATGATTTAGGGAAGCACATTTTGACCTCAATGTTGAGGTCTTTCTACTAATAAGTCACTTGGGGAAGTAGTTCCCTTCCCTGTGTATTTCTCCATGCTGCCTGGGTTGATGAAATTTTCACAGAGCAAAAAGGTCACCTAGCTATCTGTGGTAGGAATGTTGACCAGGCAACCACCTACCTCCTAGGGTGAAATATAGCTGAGAGTAAGGAAAAGATGTCTTATAATGAATGAGAAAGTAAGAAAAAAGTGAAGCTAGGAAAGGATGGTCATGCTAGTGGAAAAAGGTTTATGTCCCATCATGCCCATATCAGGACCCTTTGTCAATCTGGATCTAGGCACCACCCCCTTGAGGTTTACCAGGGCACTGCTAAGCTGACAGATGCCATTTTGGCAGAAGTGTCCATGGGGCTGTTGTTTCAGGACTAAAACAGTATCTGCAGGGCTGTTGTTAACACGGCATCCCTCTCTTTAGAGAAGGTGATCTTTGTGCCTTCTTTCTAGCCATGTTGATGGCAACATGCAAGATCTTCCCTTAGTGTATATGGTGCACCTATCAGGATGGACGTGTCACTTATGATCTTCATGGGCTTAGTGGAATATAACAGATATTGTCTAGAACACCTGCAGCTCATGATCCAGAGGCGAGTCCTTGACTACGCATGAGGGTTAGAGATATTTGGAGGCTCATTATGAATCTTTACAGAATGCTCCTTATGGCTAAGAGTGTGCACATATACACCCTTAAAATATTAGAGGTCTGAAGAGAAGGCTACTCCATTTATATAGACTGGGACTAATAAATGAGGTGAGCTTTCTAGAGGTCACTTCAGGTAGGTTTTCCAGAAAAATTTGTGAATGCTTGGTGTCAAAACAAAAGCAAAACAAAACAAATCAAAATAGATGTCCACTACAGCTCGCTCAGTCAACCATCCTTCTGTTTACCTGTCCATGCTTATGCTACTGACCCTGCGGTGTCTGAAGCTTGGGATTGCAGAAATAATTCAGATTTCTTGAAGGCTTTAAGAAGCACAAAATTGGGATGAAGCTCAGGGTGAAGAACTTGTGGAGGTGAAGAATCAGTGACCCGTGGATGCTGAGGGGATTCTCCATGTTCTTCTCTGTAAGCTTGTCCGCTAAATCCCGTAAGGCTGGCAGCCATGCTAACTGTTTTAAAATGGCTGGCAGTCTTAGCATGGTTTGGATTTGGTTCTAAAAACAGTGCCGAGAGTCTTGAACAGAAAGGACAGAGCTGGGAGTCTGCCCTCACTCACCATGTCGATGAAGGTTGTACCTTGGTATCAGCATTGGCGAGCCCCAGTTTAGTGGGCTACATATTTGGGGTATATGACCTGAGATTCACTATCGTGTCAGGAAAAAAATTTAGAACACAGACACACATGGGGAGTTTAGGAGCAGAGGTTTAATAGGCAGAAGATAAGACAAAGAGAAACAGTTCTCTCTATAGACCAAGAAGAGTCTCCAAGTGGAAAAGACTGGCTGGCAGCGAATGCACCAAATTTTATAGTCAGGTTTGAGGAGGCAGTGTCTGATTTCCACAGGGCTCACAGATTGGTTCAATCAGGTATGATGTTTACATAGTGTACGAGCAAGGCTGATTGACCCAACCTAATCTTATTACGCAAATGGGCTTTCCAGTTGATCGGTGCCATCTTGTCTGCTCCTTACTGTACATGTGGCTGACAGAGAAAAGAAGATGGAGCCACCATCTTGAACATGTCTAGTCCGCTAGTTCCTGCCAGCATTCATCCGTGCAAGCTCCAAGCTTGCTTGTCTATGTCTGTAGCTTGAATTTATAGGCTGCTCTTTGTTAGAAAATGATTTGGGGCTGCTTCTCTTTAAAAAGAAAAGATTTACTGAGGACTCCCATACCCTTATTGTTTGCCTAGGTAATTTCTTCTTAACTCCTGTATCAGCAACATTATAGCCCCAAAGTGAAAACAATTCAGATGTTCACCAACTAAATCAATGGATAAACAAAATGTGATATATCCATACAATGGGGTGTCATTTGTCCATAGAAAGAAAAATGAAGTATTAATACATGCTACAACATGAATGGACCTTGAAAACATCACGGTAAGAAGCCAGACACAAAAATCCACATATTGTATGATTCCATTTAGATGAAATGTCTAGAAATGAAAAATAGATAGAGACAGAGAGTAGATTACTGGTAACATAGGGAGGAATGCAAATATTGAAGGGTGAAGGCTAAGTGAAGCAGTTTATTTCTGGGGTGATGAAAATGTTCTAAAATTGATTGTGGTGATGCATGCACAACACTGTGAATATGCTCAAAGCTGTTGCGTGGTATACTTTCGGTGAGTGAATTATATAGTAAACAAATTATGTTTCCATAAAAACTTTTTTAAAAAGAAAGTTTGTATAGCAGCTTTATTCATAATTGTCCAAATTAGAAGCAACAGAAATGTCTTTCAGTAGGTAAACTTTTTTTGTATATCCAAAAATGGAACATCATATGCCATTGAAAAGAAATAAACTGGCAAAACACAAAAAAGGAGGAAACCTAAATGTGTATTATTAAGTGAAAGAACACAATCTGAAAAGGCTGTATGATTCTAAGTGTATGACATTCGAAAATGGGCAAAACTATGAAGGCAGTAAAAACGGCAATGGTTGTCAGGGGCTAGTGAGGAGGGAGGGATGAAAAAAGAGCACAGAGGATTTTTAGGGCAGTGAACTATTCTATATGATAGTACAATGGTGGATATGTGTCATTATACATTTGTCAAAACCCACAGAATGTGCAACATCAAGAGTGACTGTTAGGCCGGGCGCGGTGGCTCAAGCCTGTAATCCCAGCACTTTGGGAGGCCGAGACGGGCGGATCACGAGGTCGGGAGATCGAGACCATCCTGGTTAACACGGTGAAACCCCGTCTCTACTAAAAAATACAAAAAACTAGCCGGGCGAAGTGGCGGGTGCCTGTAGTCCCAGCTACTCGGGAGGCTGAGGCAGGAGAATGGCGTGAACCCGAGAGGAGGAGCTTGCAGTGAGCTGAGATCCGGCCACTGCACTCCAGCCTGGGTGACAGAGCAAGACTCCGTCTCAAAAAAAAAAAAAGAGTGACTGTTAATGTAAACTATGGACTTTGGGTAATAGTGATGTGTAATTGTACGTTCATCAATTGTAACAAATGTACCACTCTAGTATGGGATGTTGACAGTTGGGGAGGCTGTGCCTGTGTGGGGATAGACGGTATGTGGGAAGTTTCCCACTTACTTTTCCTGTTGACATAAAACCTCTATAAAAAATAAAAGTCAATTAAAAAGAAGAGGAGGAGGAGGAGGAGGAGGAGGAGGAGGAGGTTGTTAATATCTCACAAGGCCCAACATCAGAGAGTTGACATCAACTCTCTGAAGTATTCCCTGAACTCTGCTTTCCCTTCCTCCTGGCAGAAGAATTTTACTTCTTTATCTATCTTCCCATTGTGTATTATCTTTGATTGTTTTACAGCTTTTTGTAGCATATTTTATTATATTTGTTTGCAGGTCTCACTTCCTGGACTATGACCTGTCCAAGGGCAGAGGCAATGTCTTCTTTTACTGATATTTTCACAGTAGTAGGAATACTATATAGTAAAGTTCAATAAATATTTGTTGTGTGAATGTATGAAGAACATCTTATAACTACTGTTGTATTATTTTTATTTTTTTTTAGACAGAGTCTCACTCTGTTGCCCAGGCTGGAGTATAGTGGTGTTATCTCATCTCACTATAACCTCCCCTTCTGGATTCAATCTATTCTCCTGCCCCAGCCTCCCAAGTACCTGGGATTATAGGTGTCTGCCACCATGCCTGGTTAAATTTTTGTATCTTTAATAGAGACTGGGTTTCACCATGTTGGCCAAGCTGGTCTTGAACTCCTGACTTCAGGTGATCCACTTGCCTTGGTCTCCCAAGGAACTGGGATAAAACTACTGTTTTAAAATATAATTATAGAGGATTTTGCCTCAGAACATGTTCTGCTTCAGGCTTTTGGGGATCCCGAGAACAGCTGCCTCCAAGTGACTTATCCCAGGGACAGTGGTCAGGATGTGAGGGTGTGAGCATTGAGGAAACTTCCTAGGAAACTGGGAACATATGAAAGTCCTAAATGAATAGTTTATCTATACTGACCATGCTCAGGTGGTATCATATTACTCTAAGAGCTTTTGGAAAAGACGCCTCCTTGGAGATAATAAAACCAAGTGCAGTGTGAAATCCAAGAGCAGACTTCGGGGTGGTGATGTAGGTAAATTGGGAAGATGTCATGGGGTCAATGGTGAGACAGTCTCATCCTATCAGAAGCCACCTCTGCCACCTCCCAAAGGCTGCCTAAAATGCTTTGGTAAGTTTATTATAGGGCATGGAGGTAAATATATGTAGAATGGGTGAAATGTTTTCCTGGGAGGGATGACATTTTAAACTATTATTTTATACATTACTGGGAGTCATATGTAATATAGTTCTTGAAAAGAGATTTTAAGAGGGGGTTAGGAAAAAAAACTATGAAGACGTTGATGCTAAGAGTGGAAAGGAAAAGTTATCTAATGTGATAGAGTACCAAAAATAGCTTTTCGTTACTTCCTAAATTTGTCAGTATTTAACGGACAAAGTCAATATTCTTTTTTTTTTGAGATGGAGTCTTGCTCTGTCACCCAGGCTGGAGTGCAGTGGAGAGATCTCGGCTCACTGCAAGCTCCGCCTCCAGTGTTCACGCCATTGTCCTGCCTCAGCCTCCTGAGTAGCTAGGACTACAGGTGCCCGCCACCACGCCCGGCTAATTTTTTTGTATTTTTAATAGAGACGGGGTTTCACCGCGGTCTTGATCTCTTGACTTCGTGATCCACCTGCCCTGGCCTCCCAAAGTGTTGGGATTACAGGCGTGAGCCACTGCGCCCAGCTCAAAGTGAATATTCTTAACCATACAGCTACTTTAATTTTAATATTAGGGCATACTTTTTACTTTAAGAAATTACATATTAATATTATGTAAAGTAGAAGCATTATGAATGTAGAGAATTTATTCATTAGGGTTCTGAAATTTAATGCTGTCTGATTTAGAGAAGTCACTTACCCTCTCTGGGCTTCGGTTTCATTCACTGATAAAATAGGCACTTGAGGTGAAGGGTAGAGCCCGTGGCTTACAGATGCTTGTGTCTCTTAGTTTCCAGCAGTAAATATTTATTAGATGAAAACTTGGCTGAGGCTGCATATCAAAGAGAGGAGGAAGGGGCATCTCTTGGCAGATTTTATCCTCAAGGCAGGTTACCTGCTCCTGCATAAATGAAAGGAGACCTGGCCTGAGTTGAAGGCTGTCTTAACCTTTCCAAAGAGATCAGTAACACTGGTGGCCCATGGGTAACAGTGGTGGCCCATGGTTATCTAATAAGGAGCTTTACAGTATTAAAAGAAACTTCAGAGAAATTAAGTTTAAAGGAGTTTAACTGAGCATGAAAGATTTGTGAATTGGTTAGCCCCCAGAATCACAGCAGATTCACAGAGACTCCACGGGTGCCTCATGGTTAGAACCAATTTATGGACCAAAAAGGCAAAATGACGTACATGAATCAGAAGTGCAGTACAGAAAGAGTGAGATTGATTACAACTTGGCCTTTGCCTTATTTGAACACAGTTTGAACATTCAGCAGTCTATGAGTGGTTGAAGTAGGGCCGCTGGGATTGGCCAACACTCAGCTATTGTTACAGGTCCATACTATTGAGTTAGGTTTTCAATTTGTCTAACTATTAGGCTAGGTTACAGTTCATCTGCAAGGACTCAAATATACAAGTATGGAGTCCTTCTCAGGCCATATTTGTTTGCTTTAACAATAGTTTAAGAAAGACATGAGAAGTTAAGAGCAGTTCAGAGGACAGCTGTCATGATAAAGAGTTTAGAAAAGAATGTGTAGGAAGACAGGTCAGGGGTGGGGGATATTCGGATCATTTAAACCTGACAAGAGTCATCTGAATAAAGTATGACAAGCAGTTGGTATTTGGACATTTGCAGAAGTGATTATATAGAATATAGAGCAGATGTTCTCAAGTTTTTTTGGATGCCAAGGCACTCAGGAAAAGATCACATTTACATGGCCCACAGTGTAATCAGGTGAGGTTGCCTAAGACTCCATTCTGCTCTAAGGCTTTGACACGCCTGGGTCCCACTCTGCTACCAAAGGCTGATGGCATCAGTAGTATCATCCAAAAGACCACCAAGATGGCTAAATGGTAGAAAGGAGAGCCTCATTGCTCTCATCAGTTTGCAAGCCAGGAAGGGAAATCATCCAGTGTGGACTGAAGGTGCTCTCTGTTGGAATAGGGGAAGGACAGGTTGGGTTTTATATTCATATTCATACATATTCAACAAGTTTGGGGGAAAAGCTATACATATTTATGCAGGTGCCGAGCACACCATAATGAATAAACGTATGTAACATACATCCCATGTTCACTTTGGAGTGGGGGTTTAGCACTAAAATGAGGTAGAATTTGGCCCTTTACATCATAAGATGAACTTCAGGACACAGGCGGTTTGTGTGCCACCTCTATAAGCTGGCAGAAACTGGAAATCTGTAATATTAGTAACTTATCAGAAAAGAACGTTTGTAAGGCCGGTCCTCTGTCCAATCAGAGCTGATAACTGGTTTGGTTAGAGGGAGTTTAGTTATAGAAAGTTAGAAAATTTGCCATGCCATCCAGGCCCTGAACCCTCCACCACAGGTAACTTTGTTTCCTTAACCTTAGGGTCTGTCTTAGTTGATAAAGGGGCATCTGTTTCGGTCTCTTAGATCACAATAGTTTAGAGCACTGTAACCTATCCCTGCTTTAAGGAGTTGCATACTTGTTACCAAATTAATGTAGAGAGTTGCGTCTGGTTGTGTTTGAGGTAGAGTTAGAAAATATGGTGTCAAAACGACAAGTAAGAGATTGAAATAAAAGGAGGAACTAGTTGATTCTGTATTTGAAGGTACTGATTGATTTGTCACAGGATTGGTGTGTGGGTGTGTTTGTTAAGAAAATAACTTTTATCTAAGGACTGTGAGTCCTCTTAAATTATCAGGCCTAGAGAGACATTAAAATGAGACAGAAATCACAGCCGTATCTCCTCCTTGAGCTATGCATTCATCTCTTGAAACTGCTTGCTATTGCCACATGGAGCTATATAGTAACCCAGTAATGCCACACCCGACACTACAAACCACCCCCTATAGCTTAACAATGTGTAGGCAATCACTAATCAATGTTGCTTCTGTAAACCAATGAGAATTCCTGATTACAACTTTGTATCAATCCACTCCTTGTTCCCTTTTTCAACTTTAAAAACCCACTTGTAACTGCTGCTAATTGGAGTGTATATTTAGGCTGACTTGCATCTGTGTTCCCAGGTTGCAATCCTCAAGCTTGACCCAAATGAACTCCCTACTTATAATAATTTTCCGTCAACTTCTTCCTTTGAGGTCGATGTGTATGTGTGTTTGTGTACAGAATATGTTCCAAAAGTGCTTGAACAGTTTAAACTTCACTAACTTCAGAAAAATAAGTTCTATAAATTTACCCCTAAGGTCCCTCGAAGTTTCAATGATATACACTTATTGTACACTTATTTTCATTTTGTAGATGTTAAATAATGCATTATTAGTGAAACCATGCCCCAGAGAGTTGAAGAAACCAATGACTAATGAAATTAATCAGTTTACAGGATAGCAGATCAAACAACAACAACAATAGTAACTTGCTAAAATGCCAAAACTCTCCCTGCTTCTGAGATTTAAAAACTGGCTAAAATGGATTAAAACTATTAAGGCCAACTGGAGTTTACACAGAACAAGCTGGCCAACGTCACAGCCCCAATTTCTGCCACGTTTCAACCAACTCCCCACGAATGTGCACACGTGATACATGAGGCAGTGTTAAACAAAACTGTGCATGCCGAGGACTTTCAGACCTCCCCTTTCCTTCCACCAACCAACTATTAAGTCCAGAGGCCATTCTCTAAACCTTTTCTAATAAAATGACTGCATGAAATGCACACGGGACAGGTCTGAGCTGGACTCCTGTCTCCTTGTTGGTTTATTTACAATAAAAATCTTCTTTTCTGAAAAACCCAAATTGGGCAGTGAGCTTCTTTTCCTTGAGAACATTAGTTTTAATCATTTGATTCAGTCTCTCTGATTGGAAATAGTAAAGGTTGACTTCAAAACAAAGAATGTAATGTTCGACATTCACAAAACAAAGTAAGTAGAAAGGAAATTTAAATTTTATATCTGCATTTATGTAAGGCAAAAACATTCTGCAGATAAGACGGATTTGAGGACATATGTGATCCTGAGAGTGGCAAAGCCTGGGTACAACAAATATTCCAGACAGTATTTCAGGCTTTCAAGGGAGTGTACTTGGTGGGGTCCAAGTTGAGGGCTCCAAACAGTAAAGCGGGACTTGGGTAATGCCTGGTTTACTGCTGGAACAAACTGAAAATTCCACTAAGATAAATACATGACATGAAAAAGGATGGACTTGGGAAATGGAGTGGCAGGATAGGGCAAAGGGACCCAGAGAGCCCAGGAGAGTCAGCTGTGCTGGTGGGGTTGGGGCTGTGGACACACCCCCCTTTTGTTGCTCCCTCCACCCTCAGAAACCCTCTGTGACTCTTTCATGCTCTGTGATGCAGGCCTGGGTTTATAGTTAAGCCTGGGCATCCTCAGTGCTCAGTTGCTTCAGGCAGCCGAGCTATTCAGACCATGGAGAATATCCTCTGTTTTCTGAACAGCTATATTGAGACAGGGCTGATCCCTGACTCACATTACTTGGATATTGACCCCACCTTCATTTGTTTGAGTGGGTTGGGGTTGTTTATACTGTACTTGTTCTATGTGGTATTGATCCTGCATTCGTCACCCAGTGAAAAAAATAATGACATCCAAAAGGTAAGGGCCTGTGGGTGAACACCCAAGAGAGATGCCCTGTTGTTGTTTCTCAAACCTATTCCCACATTTCTAAATAAGTCTGGTTGGTTCAGAGACATGTCTTACATGGGAAGTCTGAAGAGAGGATAGAGCTTCACTCTTCTGTGGAAGAGGTTGGGCAGACTTATTGGTTCAGGTGGACTAAGGTTTCCATCTGTAGCTCATAGACTACCTATCTGGCTGTGGTGGAGAGTTCCAGGATAAAATCCTAAACACAGTAATTATGTGGTTCCAGATGGGATTATTTAGAGAGTATGCGCTCTCTGAAGGAGAATAGTCTCTGTTGAAATTTGATCATGAGTCACATTCCCATGTCACTTGTCATTCAACAAAGCCTTCCTTCATGTTGGGCTGACCAGGGGAGTAATGCTGAGAGTCTCTGAGCAGAGGCTGGAGCCAGAGGTCTGTCTCTGGGACACTTGTCCTGTGAGGGAGCACAGATGTGACTGTTGGACTCTGAGTCTGTGCCCTGGATGAGGACTTCTAACTCAGCACATCAAGTGTGGCTCTCACAGAAGAAATCCTCTTTGAGGATTTTTTGGAGAAGGGAAAATGGGAAATATTTTATCTCCGTTAAAAATTGACAACAGGAACGTATTTCTGTAATTAAAGAGTCATATGATTCTTGTATAATGAATGAATGAATGAATGAATGAATGAACTTCATAGAGTGTGAGAGAAGTGAGTCCCAGTCTGTCATTATCTTTCTTTTGTCCTCAGCATCAGGGCAGAGCCAGGAGGAGAAGGAAAGGTGGGACATTTAAAGGTAATGTCAGCCTGCTCTATCTGAGCTTCAAGGGTGACCCTTTCTGTGTCTTTCATGAGGACTCAGTCCAATGAATTCCTAGAATGTCAAGTTACTAGATACAGTCTTAGAAAACAGAGCCCTCAGAAGACAGGCTGATGGGAAAGCAATCAGACCTGAGACAATGCTCACAGGCCCTGCTCTGCCCATTCATGGGCATGACGGAGTGATGGACCTGAGTAATGGGTGTTGCACAATTTGTGGCCAACTGAGATACCGAGGAAGGACTACTGGTTGGCTTGGAGTCAGAGCTTCTGTCTCACAAGTTTGCATAAGTACTTTGACTTCCTCGATGCTCGGATTCCTCTTGGAGGTAACCACTGATGTCTGTGTTTCACATGGTTGTTTTGAGTATCATATGGTGTAATGTATGTGAAAGAAGTTTACTAATGATTCCACACACACATGTGAACTTGTGAATATTATCAATGACTATATTATCAGGGACTATTTTCTACTGATTCTTGGGGCTATCAGAGTTTAATATCCCAAGGGTCTTCCACAGAGTGACTTCTGTATGATCCCTGTGCCTCTACGTTCATTGCATATAACATACTCTTCTGGTTTCCCAGACCGGAAATGTTTCCAGAGAGAAGTGGAAGAGGAAAGGAAGCTGCTTTCTATTCTGAAAAGGTGATTAATCTTTCCCCTTGGGTTCTGTTCCCACCCCCTCCTTTTTCTTTAGTATGTTCTGTTCATTTCAGGGATTCCTTGTAGCCTGCTGTAGTTTTGGGA
Organism: Papio anubis; assembly: GCF_008728515.1. Classification (NCBI taxonomy): domain Eukaryota; kingdom Metazoa; phylum Chordata; class Mammalia; order Primates; family Cercopithecidae; genus Papio; species Papio anubis. The sequence continues at coordinate 16,237 of NW_022161387.1, forward strand.
GTGGGTAGCCATAGGAACGGGTATGTGAATGAATGCTTTGGGGAGAGGCTATAGTGAGGTCATATGACCTCATATATGGTGAGTTCATGGGTGGGGGGCAATGTGATGTGGGCAGCAGGCTTCAGGGGGCCCCCCCCTTGCCAGGCTAACAGACCCTCCTTTCCTTGTTCTGGTCCTGGCTGCAGCTTTGGACCTCCTGTTTCCTGCAGTCCCCTGGGCCAGCGTCATGATACCACCCGCTTTCATCGACTGTTATGCCCAGACCCTGTCTGTCAGGTGTGTAACAGAGCAACTGCTGATATCCAGCGACTGCTGTCTCAGGAGTCCCTGAAAGATGCCGCTCCCTCTGTGTCCCCTTTGGATTCTGCAGGTTCTGCGACTGAGTCATCGTTCACTTTGTCGTCTGCCCCCTCAGCAACCCCTACAGAAGACCTAATATTGTCTCCTCGGCCCAAGCTCTCTCCACCCCAGTTAATTCTCTCACCTGACTTGATCACCTCCTTAGCTGACTTGTTTTCACCTTCATCACTGAGGGACCATCTGCCACCACAGCCTGTTTCTCCCCTGGATTCCATGTTCCCCATAGACCATTCCTCACCCCTACAGCTTCCCTTTCCCCTTCTCCCACCACATCACATTCAGAGAGTGGAGCCCAGTCTCCAACCTGAGGCCAGTTTCTGTCTGAACACCATCTTTTCACTTGACTCCACCCAATGCCAAGATATTTCCCAGGCCATGAATCCCACTGATTCATGTGCTCATCATAACAAACCACCAATCTCAGCTGCTTTACCACTGGAAGACTGCTCTGTG
>NW_022161388.1:0-17023 GCF_008728515.1 Papio anubis
CTACTAAAAAAATACAAAAAACTAGCCGGGCGAGGTGGCGGGCGCCTGTAGTCCCAGCTACTGGGGAGGCTGAGGCAGGAGAATGGCGTAGACCTGGGAGGCGGAGCTTGCAGTGAGCTGAGATCCGGCCACTGCACTCCAGCCTGGGCGACAGAGCGAGACTCCGTCTCAAAAAAAAAAAAAAAAAGAGAGAAAGATTCAAATAAATCTACCCTAGATGAATGGTCTATGGGGAATAGTCCTCTTCCGCCAGAGGCTTCAAATAGAGCAACATTAGGGTCAGTCTTGGCATTTAAGTCTCAAAGAAATTCAGACTTACTCAGAGAGAGATATATAGATTAGATAAAAGTATGAGTAAAAGACTGTATTTCTAAGCAACAAAAATTCCATTTCACAACAAACCATGTCCAGATAGTCAAGAGATAATATCAGAAAAAAAATCTTCACTGAGGCCAAGATGAGGTTCCCTTGAAGCTGACCAAAATAAGGATGGTCAATTTACTATTATTGCTGCAAGATATATTTTTTTCTAATGTCTACGGACAGATAATGATTAAAATTCAGGGCATCAATCCCCATGAGTATGCAGTATACCTAAGTAACAAGCATGCATAGGTACCCCTCTGAATCTAACATAAAACAATTTTTAAAAATTCAGGGCTTGTTTGTGTAGGTCCTATCAGAAAAGCCAACATGGTAGGATTCTTACGTTAGTATCCCAACAGGCATATTCTGGGAGAAGGATGCTAACACTGAGATGCACATTCCAACAAATCTGAGATAACAGAAAACCATCACCCCCGTCTTAATCCATTTGAGCTGCTGTGGCAAAATACTGTAGATTGGGAGTCCTGTAAACAACAGAAATTGATTTCTTATACTTTCAGAGGCTGGGGAGTCCAAGATCAAGGCTCTAGCAGATCTGGTATCTGATGAGGGCCCATTTCCTGCTTCATGGATGGTGCCTTCTAACTGTGTCTTCATATGGTGAAAGGGACAGAGCAGCTCTCTGGGGTCCCTTTTATAAGGACACTAATCCTATTCATGAGGGTTCTGGTCTCATGCCCTAATTACCTCCCAAATGCCCCATCTCCTAACATTATCACCTTGGGCATTACGATTTTAACATGAATTTGATGGGCACACAAATATTTAGACCACAGCACCACCGTTACCCTTGCTATGTGGCTTATCAGCCCTTCTGTAGACAGTGGACCGTCTGGGCTGGGAGCTATACGATGCCCTTTTCCTCTGACCTTAACCTGCTGTCCCTTCATAGATGCCACACTCTGTTCAAAGACACAACCAGTACCTTCTGAAGCCCCAACCATTTAGTAGTCAGAGAAGTGGTCCAGTTAAACCTGTACAGTTGCCCCAAAGATCTTCCTAAAGTTCAAATGCACTGGGCGCGGTGGCTCACGCCTGTTATCCCAGCACTTTGGGAGGCCGAGGCGGGTGGATCACAAGGTTAGGAGATCGAGACCATCCTGGCTAACACAGTGAACCCTGTCTCTACTAAAAATACAAAAAAAAAAATTTAACCGGGCGTGGTGGCAGGCGCCTGTAGTCCCAGCTGCTCGGGAGGCTGAGGCAGGAAAATGGCGCGAACCTGGGAGGTGGAGCTTGCAGTGAGCTGAGATCACGCCACTGCACTCCAGCCTGGGCAACAGAGCAAAAATAAAATAAAATAAAATAAAAAATTTTAAAAAGGTTCAAATGCAAGTAGTACCCTTCTTTTCTTGAAATTCTGTAGTGATTTCTCCCATAGCTTCAAATTATTTGGCTTGCTACAAAACATTCTTTATGATATGGTCTTTGTCCTGGCTTGATCGCATTCTTGGTAGTCACTGATTTCCTCCTATCTCCTGTGGCCCTAAATAAGTGCTTTGCCCCTTTTGCCATATGATGACACAGCTAGAAGTCACCATCTATGAACAAGGAAGTGGGCCCTCTCCAGATACCAAATCTGCCAGAGCCTTGATCTTGGGCTTCCACCGATCTCCTATGTGTCTCTCCCAACACGTGATGGACTCCCACAAGATAAGAGTTATACCTTATTCATACCTTATTCATCCTCAGTGCTAGGCTTGTGGAGGTTCTCAGTAAGTACTGGTTCAGTGGCTGAATGGCGAAATGGAAATGTGATGTTGCTAGACTCTAATATGGCTGTTTTTTCTCTCCTCAAGGACTTTGGCATTATGTTCCTGCACCACCTTGTATGTATTTTCTTGATTACCTTTTCATATGTCAACAATATGGCCCGAGTAGGAACGCTGGTCCTTTGTCTTCATGATTCGGCTGATGCTCTTCTGGAGGTAAAAGTTTTCTTTCATCTTTAAGAATACAAAATCCAGAATTTAGGAAGTCCCTAATCTCATTAGCTCTTCAATGTTATGCTAGATGGTGCTTGGGTACAATAGTAAATAACTGCCTTGAAACTGCAGTGTTTCTTTGTAGGTTAAACTGGTGAAAATGAGATTTTAAATTAGTATGTAAACTTTTATACAAAAAAAATTGTTAATAAAATGCTGAAAACCTTTACTAATCCATACTTAAGAAATGAATGATTTTACAAAGGAAAATCATTATTTGATTAGGTTTTGTTTGGTGTGTTGTAACTTTTACCCTGATTTATTGGGAAATTTTGTAAAACTCAGTTTGGGTAATGATGGAAGCTATACATCCCAGTAAAATTAAGTAGGGATCATCATTTTTATTGCCAATACACATTTTCCTAATGTTTTTACAGTGAAAAGTGCATACGAATTGCAAATTTTATGTAGAAACTATGTTTTCTATATATGAAAGTTAAAGAATATCTGTGGAAATATTGGTTATATATGAATTGGTTACTATTGTTTAGAATTCTTCAAGTGGTAAAATAAATTAAAATGTTCTAGCATATTTCAAAAGGTAAAATCCCAAGGAAAATTGTGATGTGATATTTACTTTTAACTGTGGCTCCTGTGAAGAGTCATACTCAATAATGTTAATCATTAAAATCTTTGCATTTTATATTAAGAAATTAATATAACTGGTCAGAATTACCTTATAAGAGTACAAAGCCTGTGTAGAAATGGTTCTTACAGTCTGATCTGAATTCTGATTTATTTTCCTTTAGGCCAACCATTTTGCTTTAACTGCTTTGTTTTGCCACCTTTGAAGCAATTACTGTACTGTGAATGTAGACTAGACATACCCTCAAATAATGACCTGTCATTGCAATATAAGCAGAATTCTTTGCTATAAAATTTGAATCTACTATAAAGGCAATTAAAGTTTGAGGTGTATACAGTACTTTGTTAAAAAAAAAAAAACTGGTCCTTTCATGTTATGAAATAGAAAAATAGACCTAATGGGCTAGATAAGTCAAATGATAATTTGTTGCTATGATTTTTAAGTGATTCAAGCTAACCTCTATTCAACATATTTTTAATAGGAGAAATATAATTACTATAAAGAAATATAATAAGTATAATCAATAATATAGACTGCTTATATTGCAGTCCCCTGGAAATGAGTTACCATTTGGTTAAATCCTAAGTTTGCTTGAATGTAGAAATTTATGCTGCAACCTAAGGCTGTACAATCAATCCTGTACAATTAGCCAACTGCATTGCCTGTGGAAATGGCTGGCATGATGCTTGGTAGTGCCATGGGGTAGATTCAGAAAATTTCTAATCAAGTTCCACTTGTATCCAGAAAAAAAAATTCAGAAATCTCAGTCATGTGGCTTAAAAACAAATGTTCTTCATCACCTAGATTCTCTTTAACATTATAAAAATAAATAACACTCAGAGTATTCAATTAATGAGATAAGTTACCTGTCAGCTCCTCAACATGTTATCTTATGGCCTAGACATTTCTGAAAAGTTTGTGTTTAAAGCTTATTTATTGAATACTGGTGAAAAAATATAAAAGAAAAATGTCATGATTTACCTAGCCAGAAGAAGGTAAAAGGTACCTTTTAACATAATTTATGGTGTTACCCCTGAAGTGTTCATGAAATTAAAAGCTTATAATCCTAAATTCCACCCAGTTAATAGATATTTCCCCTTAGGAATACATTCCTCTCATAACTTTGTGCTTTATTTAAATCTTTTAAATTATAGCTTCTGTGGATAATGTCAACAATCTTTTCAAATCTGACTCAGTTAATTTAAGTTTCCAAGAAGTAGAAAATAACGTTATAAATTCAGAAGACATCATCAATTTATAACCCTGTGTGTAGGTGCTGTGAATTCTATGTAAAAATGTAAAAAGAGATGATTAAGCAAAATTATGTTTTCAGTCTCACCTGTTTTTAGAATCATTTGTAAAAAAGTAGATGGTAGAGAAAGGGATGTGATTTCTTCCCTAATTTATAATATAAAAAGTCTTCACTTAAATCGCTCTCATAAATTATGAGAGTACTTTTCACAGACCCTTTGAGCATTGGTGGCTTTCATCTAAAAATGACCCATTCATGTAACTTTGAAAATTCTACCTAAATGGATTAGTTGAAATGACATGATCTTGACACTTTCTTCATTTCTAAGTTCATGAGAATAAGCCAGAAAAGCATCTCCCAGAGTATTCCTTGTGCCTGTTTAAAGAAAACCTGTAATTTTAAGGAGAAAGGAAGAAAAACACAGAAAGCTCCATATATTCTATATAAAGTTTGTGGCCTCAGTATTTGAGATTCATAAAAAGGTTTAAAGGATTATCCAGCACTTCTGTTTGAACTGTTATACCAAATTTCTGTTTTGGTATCTCTGGCTTGCTAATATCATCTATGATGTAAGAATTTCTTATTTTTCTCTCTGTTTTTCTGAAGTCAACCGTACAATTGAATTTTTCAGGTTGCTGAATATTTTATTAAATCTGTAACAGTCAGGAATTCTACTTACGGCTAATGCTGCCTCTCACTCAGCTTGTGGGTAATTTATAAATACTGATGCATGATATATGACACTTCAGTCACAGGCAATTTTATGCATCTGATAAAGTGTATCTTATAACAGACTCATGCATATTGAAAGAAACTTTATTATCAGTTTAACTACATTAATAGGTCACATTCCTTTCTTTCATAGGCTGCCAAAATGGCAAATTATGCCAAGTTTCAGAAAATGTGTGATCTCCTGTTTGTTATGTTTGCCGTGGTTTTTATCACCACACGACTGGGTATATTTCCTCTCTGGTGAGTATGCCAGTCTTCTTCCTGATAGAGCCACCCTTTCCAAATAAGCTTTCTGAACCATTTTCCTTTTGAATTTTGCCATAAGTATTTAGAGGTGTAAATATATTGGGGGAGGGGAATACCTCAAGAAACTGCTTGATTTCTTCTTCCAGAAGAGGGTGGCACTCTTTACTAATGATTTCCACAGAATAGTTGGAAAAGGATGTGGCTTGCATGGGTTCTGAAGTCACAGAAAGCCATCGGTCATAGAAGGCACTAGTCTAGAATATGACTCAGGAACCTCAGCCATGAAGGTTGGAATTAAGAAAGAAACTGTAGTGTTGCAAACAAGTATATAACAGGAATCTCCTGTACCACGGGTTCACAAAGGGTTGTCCCTGGATTAGTGGCAGCAGCATCACCTGAGAACCTGTTAGAAGTGCACATCCTTGACCCCACCCAAGACCCACTGAGTGAGCAACTCTGGAGATGAGTCCTGGCAATGTGTTTTAATAAGCCTTCCTGATGATTCTGCTGCATGTTAAAGTTTGAAAACCACTATCCTAGAGAATTTGCATTAGCTATATCCCATTCTAACCAAATAGTCTTTGAATTCTATCCAAAGTCTCTTCCAGCTTTGTGTTACTTGGCAAATATGCCTTTCATGTGTCTTCCAACTTACTGAAGAAAAATGTTGACCAAGAGGGATTCCTTGTCCACCCCTGAAGAATTTCTTTAGATTGACCTCAGTTCCCCAAACACCAGTCTTCCTGTATGATTTTTCTACTCATTACTAAGCCTTCTAACTGTTAGATTGTCATGCCTGCTATTTCCCCACCTTGGTTAAGGTATATAAAAGAGTTTTGTCAAAGGTCTTAAGGAATTCAGGATTTACTCTGTTGAGTCACTCCCTGCACAGATAGAGGCAGAGTCAGGAAAAGAATGTGAAGTTGGATTTTAGAAAACCTTTGCTGACTCCTGGGTCTTCATTCTAAGTACTTGCCCCCATCTGTGTGATTAGCCATCTACAACAGTAAGCTCACCAGTCTAGAATATCCGTTCTTTGCGTTTTCCATATTGTTTAGGTGTGGACTTTAAAATTCCAATGAACTACCATTTTCTGTGTGTATTTAGTGAAAATTTACTGGGCATTTGCTGCGTTACTAGCACTGGGATGGTACTGGTAATGCTGATAATTCAGTCAGACATAGGGCTGCCCTTGGGGTACTTGCAGTTGAATTCCTACAGATCCTTTTAATATTCTGGTTTATAATTTGGGGTATGGGGTGGGGGAGGCCAGAGATTATAAATTTTTTTTCCAAACATTTACTGGACATAGGTAACATCGATGGATTATCAATATTTAAATAGTTTTGTTGCACTTACTGAGCAACTCTGTTGGCTAAATTATACATTATAGCAAATAGAGTATTTGTGTGAAATAGTGACTCACCTGTGGAGGGTAAAGCGTAATGGAGGTAGATTAGACTTTAGTTTTAAGAAGCATTTCACAGACCTATTTCTCCTTCAAAGACTGTGCTTTAGGTAGAAGAAACAAAATTATTTCCCCTGCCCTATATTCCTTTTTGTTTTCAACCCATTTCTTTGTATTCACCAACAATATCTTCCAGGTTCCTCTTGACTATATTTGAATTCATCATGAGTCATCAGAATATTGGTAGTTGATGAGTTTAGTAACAGTTGGCTTATTGTCTGTTGTATAATCAATCCATGGTCCTCAAAGACAGCATACACCATGATTAGCCTTTTAAGAACCATGCACTGCTCCTCCAGACTTCTCTTCCAGTCACAATACATCCTTCTAGAACAACCCTGTCCAACAGAAATATAATGCAGGATTTATAGTAACACAATATTTTCTAGTAGCCATACTAAAAGTTTTTTTTTAAAGATGAAAGGTGATATTCACTCAAATAACATATTTAACTCAGTATATTCAAAATAGTATTTTTTTTTAAGACAGAGTCTTAAAAAAACCTGCCGTGTCGCCTAGATTGGAGTGCAGTGGCACAATCTCGGCTCACTGCAATCTCTGCCTCCCAGGTTCAGGTGATTCTTCGGCCTCAAGTAGCTGAGACTATAGCACATGCCACCATGCCTGGTGTAATTTTTTTTTTTTTTTTTTTTTTTTAGAGAAACAGGGTTTCACCATGTTGGCCAGGCTGGTCTCAAACTCCTGACCTCAAGTGATCCACCCGCCTTGGCCTCCCAAAGTGCTGGGATTACAGGCATGAGCCACCATACCCGGCCCAAAATACTATTTAACATTATCAACACATTAATATTAAAATGTTTTGAGTATCTACATTCTTTTAATTTATATTAAATCTTTGAAATTCAGTGTATATTTCACATTACCACACATCTAGATTTAGTTTAACTACATTTCAAGTGCTCAGGAGCCACATGTGGCTCGCTTATTGGACAGTGCAGTTCCAGAAAAGAACACCTATCACAGTCTTTTACAGTGACCAGATTCTACACATTTTCTGGGGTCTGAGTATCTTGGTTGACATTCTTAAGTTTGCTGTTTGCTACATCTGTACGAGTCAGGAGAGTATACTGGTTAGCTGGGACGTTTGGACCGGTGTGCGTGGGTTCAAATCCTGCCTCCACTGCTTAACACCTTTGTGCTGAAGTTTCCTCATCTCTTAAATAAAAATGATGATGATACCCAATCACAGCATTGTTGTAAATATTAAGTGATTTTATGTCTCTATAGAGCTAAGAAACATGTCAGGTTCATAGTAATTGTTATGTAAGTATTGGCTTGTTAAGTGAGATTATTTATTTAACATGAAAAGAGAGACCTCTTAGGAAATGAGTAAGAAAAAAAGAACAATAACTCAATAGAAGTATTTGGAGTGGCTCTGAACTGGCACAGTTCAGAAAAATATAAATGACAAAATTATAGAAAGATTTAACCTCACCATAAGTAAAGAAAGCAAATTGTAGCTTCTGGAAATACAGTCATGTACCATATAGCTACGCTTCGTGGCCAATGATGGACCGCATATATGACAGTGATCCTACAAGATTATAATGGACCTAAGAAGTTCCTATGACAGCATCATAGCACAGTGCATTCATTACTGATGTATTTGTGTTGATGCTGCTGTCAACAAACCTATTGCACTGCCAGTCACTCCTCATTCTTCCCTCCTATAATCCCCTGGCAATCACTAACCTGCTTTCTGTCTCTGTGAACTTACATTTTGTGGTCATTTTATATAAATGGTTTCATGCAATATGTGATCTTTTGTAACTGAGTTCTTTCTGTTTCCGGATGTTTTCACGGTTTATCCATGTTGTAGCATGTATCAGTACTTCATTGTTTCTTATTGGTGAATAATATTTTATTGTATGGATGTACCACATTTTATTTATCTGTTTATCAGGTGACAGACTTCAGGATTGTTTCCACTGTTTGGCTATTGTTAATAATGCTGCTATTAATGTTTGCATACAAGATGTTGTGTGAACACACATTTTCAATTTTCTTAGGCATATGCTTAGGAATGGAATTGCTGGATTACATTGTAACTCTAACTTTTTGAAGAACAACCAAATGTTCTTTTTCTTTAGAGCTAGAACAAAAGTTTAAAAAAAAAAAAAAACAGGGTCTCGCTCTGTTGGCCTGGCTGGGCTACAATGGTGCCATCATAGCTCATTGAAGCCTTGAACTCCTAGGCTCAAGTGATTCTCCTGCCTCAGCTTCTCAAGTGTCTAGGACTACAGGTACGTGCCACAATACCTAGCTGATTTATTTATTTGTAGAGACAGGGTCTCACTACATTGCCTAGGCTAGACTTGAACTCCTGGCCTCAAGCGATCCTCCAGCCTAGGCTTCCCAAAGTGCTGGTATTACAGGTATGAGCCACTGCACCCCACCCACCAAACTCTTTTACAAAGTTGCAGCATCATTTGACATCTGACCAACAATGTATGAAAGTTCTACTTTCTCCATTTCCTTGCCAACACCTACTATTTTTTGTATTGTATTCATTTTAGTGAGTATTAAATGGTATCTTATTGTAGTTTTAATTTGCATTTCAAATTATTTACCCGTTTGTAATTTGGTTATTTGTCTTTTTATTGTTGTCAAAGTTTATGTATGATTATATATCTGAATGATGAATATAATAATGTATCTGATATATAAAGGACTTACCCAATATATAATTTGCAAATGCTTTTTCCCTTACTGAGGGTTGCATTTCACTTCCTTGATGATGTCCTTTGAAGCACAAAAGCTTTTAGATTTGATAAAGTTTGTCTATTTTTTCTTTTGTCACCTGTGTTTTTGACGTCATAAGAAACCATCGTCAAATCCAAGGTCATGAAGATTTACTCCTATTTTTTTTTCCTAGGAGTTTTCTAGTTTTAACTCTTCCATTTAGGTCTATGCTCTGTTTTGGGGTGATTTTTGTGTATGGTGGAAGGTAGGTATCCAAGTTCATTCTTGTGTGTGTGGGTATTCAGTCATCCCCACACCATTTCTCGATTGGCTATTGATTTTATTATGATCATCTTCAGCACATAACTCTAACGAAGCGAACTTGTGTTTGTCACATTCCTCATTTACTGCCCTTTACTGGCTTTAATTCATTTCCACTTCTTAGCATCACACTATATTTTATCTGTGGCCTGCTTCCTAGGTTGACTCATTCGTCCTGCCTGGGAACTCTTCATCCTGTCTAATAAGCCAAGAGGTGAGACACATTTGCACAGCCCTTTCCTCTTCTCTCCAAGCTGGGACGCTATCCAAGGGAGTGTTGATTATTTCTGTCCAGAGGACATCTGGGATGCAACCCTCCCACACACAGGCCACCAAAACTGATCTCTCCACTGTTCCTTCCTGATGATATCACTGTCCTCTGTGGTCTCCCTGTGTAGATGGTTCCAGCCAATGCTGGCCTTGCTGTTCCTAGGACATGACTTACCCCAGAAAGTGCAATTTTTATATCCACTCTGTGCTGCTGTTGGCCCTGCTAACCTGTTTAATGACCCTATTTTGGAGGGGAGGATAAAGAAAGTGGCAACTCCTCCTCTAGCCCATCACTACACTGCCCACAGCCTCACCACAGAATTCCTTGCTTTGCTTTTTCTTGTTCACAGTCTTTCCTGGATTGTGAGATAAGTAGAATATGATGTGGGAAGAGGACTTTGTTGTCAAATAATTCAGCCACCACATGAATAATTCCAGTGGAAGGAAACCCTGCACCTCTAAAGACAGTCCCTTCCAGTTGCACAGTGGCCATTATTAGAGAGTTCTGCCCCAGGCTGTCACAGTTTACCTCCCAATACTTTCTGCGTTTTTGTCCTAGTTCTGACCCTGGAACTATATACAGTGTCTAATTCCTGTTCTATACCTCAGCCCAGCAAATATTCAGGGGAAAAAAAAATTCTTACTCCCCCATTTCCTGTTATCTTCATCAAGATAAACATTGTAAATTCCTTCAGTCACCTTTTTCTCTGGCTTTCATGCTGGTCTTTTCTGATTCTGAATTTTATTGTATCAAATCATCTGGGAACATTACATCAGTTCTTCAAAATGTAGTTTTCTCTACTATTTGTCTTAATAATACCTTGTTATTTTGAATCAGTATTTGTATGATTATATCATATAATGACTGTGAAATAATCTTGCTAATACTGTTATGGGTTTCCTCCAGGTACGTGTGATGATAATCTTTGTAGAAGCATCATCTTCTCACATTTTGCTAACATATGAAACTCTGAAATTGTAACTTCATAATATGACCATCCTGGAAGCCAAGATAATGTGTCTTTATTTCCTGTTCTCGGTAACAACATTCTTCTTCCATAATTACATAGTTTTTTGCTAAAACCTGAGCAAACATATGAATAGGTTTACTATATCAAGAGTTTTACTGCTTTACCAGTTTTATCAAATAATCAAATATTTAGTGGGTCGCTCAGAATTTATCTGGTAGGAATTCTTTCTTAACACATCCTTAGATAATTTGATTGTTCTTTTATTAAATGACATCTGTGGAATCAGGTAGTTTCACTGTTGATATAATTAACAGCAGACTTTCTTATCAGTATCTCCTTCAAATACATACTTATTTTTCCCAGATGGTGCTGTATATAGTCAAGATCAAATTTTAGCCAAGTCTTTATTTATCATATACTTCTAAAGATTTGGGTTTGTAGTCAGTATTTAAAAGCTTCAATAATACATATTGGATACTTGTTGCACTACTATTACCAAACAAGCAATCACTGGTGCCCCACCGACTTGCCATCACTCAAAGTGTTAAAAGTTTAAATATTTTCTCTTGTATTTAAATTTCTGGAAAGTCGTGTCTAGTTAGCTCTCCTCAACTCAAAAATCTATGCGTTTTAGCCTTTACTTTGTAGTCACACAGTCAATGATCTGATCCTTTTTGAGAGTAAATCTACGCATCATTGTAAGCTGTTAAAATTTTCATTGATCTGCAACTCTCTCTTATAGTCCACTTATATGTAATCTCTACGTTCCTAACAATTTCCCATAAAAGCTGTGGTTTTAATATGGCATAGATTGTACTCAAACTCATTAACATCCATCAACAGTGCCTTACAGTGCCCACTCAGTAAGTATTTGTTGAGTTAATTAGGTACTCTTTAATTATAAACGGTCTCATGTCCATTTTCTTAGTTGATTTCCTTAAATCTTTGTTAAGTAAGATAGGTGCGATTTCTCCCTTAATACACAGAGAAAGCAGATTCATCTAGTCAATGATTCACTGGGCTCTCTGGACTCTGGTCTCCTAATATCAGTTCAATTCAGCAAGTACTTACTATGTTCCATTTGTTCTTTCTACAATGCAATATTCTCTTCTTTAAGGCCATAAAGCATTTGATAAGATACATATTTGGTGGTAGTTCAATAAAAAAAAAAGAGTCATTTAAAAATGATTGCCTCTGTCATTCTGCCCCAGTCAAGATAACATACTGCAAACATCATCATCATCTATCAGCGATACATTAGAATCTGGTAAAGAAAGGAGCAAATTCACAAAGATGCTGAAAGAGAAGTGGCATGGTACAGTGGCTAGAAAGGCTGCTTGTTTTGAGTCAGATTTCTCCTCCCACACTGTCTGAAGACCAGATGTGTGATTTCTCTGCACCTGTGTCCTCATTGGTAAAATAATGGTAAATAGTCTACCTACCCTATGTCCTCATCGGTAAAATAATGGTGAATAGTCTACCTACCTTACCAGAAATATTAAGGATCAAGTGTAATAGTATTTTACGAACTATAAAATACTTCATAAATATTAGGCATTTTTCAAAATATGCTGTTACTGTTAAATATATAAATTCCCATTATAGCCAAGTGGTCAGAAGTTTTTATTACATTTTATAGCTTCCCACTAGTCTGTATTAAGGAATCATGACCATAGATACATCTGAAATAAAATTCTAAAATGGTCTATCCAATTATGGGACTTAACTGTCTCCCTTTAGTGGCTTCTGTTCTCAGTAGTCAGTGAGCATGTAATATTGAAACTGTACTAGTTTACCGTATTCTCACAAATCCCAAGTGAATGGGCATACCACTATCTCCAGAACCTCTTTCCGTGGCCAGATAATGATTTTCCACATCTCCAGTCATGTCCCATGAAGTGCCAGGGCCTTGGCTACAGGAGGGTTAGAGTCAAATATGTGCCTTTACTGGTCAGCTACTGTTCGGACAGGAGCATCTGCCTTCTCAGAATATTGCTTTCTGTTGATTGCTTCACTGAAAAGTAGGGGAATTATCTGTAAATTTGTTCTCTCTGAAGATTTCTACAATTTAAAAAAAAAAAAAAAAATTGACCAGGCGCGGTGACTCACGCCTATAATCCCAGGACTTTGGGAGGCCAAGGTGGGCGGATCACGAGGTCAGGAGTTCGAGACCAGCCTGACCAACATGGTGAAACCCCATCTCTACTAAAAATACAAAAATTAGCCTGGTGTGATTAGCCGGGTGTGGTGGCATGCGCCTTATAATCCCAGCTACTCAGGAGGCTGAGGCAGGAGAATCACTTGAACCCGGGAGGTGGAGGTTGCAGTGAGCCGAGATCATGCCATTGCACTCCAGCCTGGCAACAGAGTGAGACTGTGTCTCAAAAAAAAAAAAAAAAAAAAACCAAAACAAAAAAGTTACAGAGGAGACTCAATCATCCTTTTACCATTTTCCATGATAAGATTTGAAATTCATATAGACATGCAGGAGAAGTTTTTTTTTATCTGATTTATTTTTCAAGATGTATTTTACCAAAGTGGCATGGCTTATATGCTTTTCTGAATTGTTGATAAGGAACAGATTAGTCGCAGACTTCACACATTTGAAAAACCTGACTTTTTTTCATGCAATCCCTCAACAAATTTGCTCTGAAATTTGCCTTGGTGCTGGTCTATGTTAAATATATTAGAAAGATTTGAAGGATGAAACCTGGTATCTTTTGGACATAAGGTATTTTGGTGTGTTTTTCGTAATTCTTACATCTATCAGCATTGGTTAACACCTTTACAGGATGTGGAAGAGTTAGATGGAAATAATGTGTGTTGAGATGTCTCTTTCAGATGAACATAAAAATTTTAATGGAATTTTAGGATTGAAGGTCTGGACCAGAGGTCAACAAAGTATGGCCTGTGGGACAAAGCAGCCCACCTCCTGTTTGTATTAGTAAAGTTTTATTGGAACACAACCTTGCCATCTATTAATATTGTCTTTGGCTGCTTTCTGCTACAGTGGCATGGCTGAGTAGTTGTGACAGGGTTATGCCGCATAAAGCCTAAAGCATTTGCTCTCTGGTCCTTTGCAGAAGAGACTTGCCAACTTTCTGGCTAGGCCATTAAAAATTAGTCTCATGAGTAATAATAAGGCAGTGGGTGGAGTGAAGTACTAAATGCATTCAGCCTTGGAATAGTCTTTAAAACTGTTGTCCACTTTAGGCAAAAAAAAAAAAAAAAAAAAAAATTGCATTTCTCTTTTTTTTTTTTTTTTTTTAATGGAGGTTTTTTCTGTCACCCAGGCTGGAGTGCAATGGCGCAATCTCGGCTCACTGCAACCTCTGCCTCCTGAGTTCAAGTGATTCTCCTGCCTCAGCCTCTCGAGTAGCTGGGATTACAGGCACCCGCCACCACACCCACCTAATTTTTGTATTTTTAGTAGAGATGGGATTTCACCAGGTTGACCAGGCTGGTCTTGAACTCCTGACCTCAGGCAATTACTCCTAATATTGGGAAGGGAGAACAGAATATGCTCTTGATTAAGTAGGCTTTTTCCTTTTGTGACTTGAATCAACAAAAAAATGCATTGTCACCGGCCGGGCGTGGTGGCTCACATCTGTAATCCCAGCACTTTGGGAGGCTGAGGAGGGCAGATTACCTGAGGTCAGGAGTTCGAGACTGGCCTGGCCAACATGGTGAAACCCCATCTCTACTAAAATTACAAAAATAAGCTGGGTGTGGTGGCACATGCCTATAATCCCAGCTACTCTAAAGGCTGAGGCAGGATAATTGCCAGAACCCGGGAGGCAGAGGTTGCAATGAGCCAAGATCGTGCCACTGCATTCCAGCCTGGCCAACAGAGCAAGACTCTGTCTCAAAAAAAAAAAAAAAAGGTGCATTGTCCTAGTAACGCTTTCTGTAGAGAATTAATGTATTAAGTGTTCCTTCCCTCCTTCCCAATCCCTGCAGAGAAGACTTTACTGGGGGAAGAGAAAAAAATAAAAAGATTGTTTGCTCAAGGTATTATAAGATGTGTTTATCATCTAGGGAGAAAATTCAGTATGACCATTTGCTCTGTTTTAAAAATATCTGAGTGTTGTAATAAAGTCTCATGCTAGGACCAGAGATTTGAAAATTGTGTATTTGACCAGGCATCTCACTTACTTGAGAGAACTGATACTTTATGGAAAATCCTAGAGCAGGTGAAGAACCATTGTCAACTATGTTTCTATTTGCTTAGGCTGTTACATAGCACAGTTATGTACCGGGCTAGTGCTCTCCATCCTCACTTCCCATCACCTCCCTGACTTTAGTCTTGGGTCTCTCCTGCCAACTTTCCACTCCCATCCATGCTGAGCTCCTTCTCAACTGTCCTAACCTCAGCCTTGGACTGCCGTGTGCCTGCCCTTTGCCTTCTTGCCTGTGTGGTGGACCAGTACCATAACCATCCCAGAAACCTTCCCTGCACAATCCCAGAGCGCAGGGCTCTGTGGTGCTGTCAGAGCAGGCCACCCTGGCCGTGTCCTTGCATTGGCAGAACCTCTTCCATGCCTCTGGTGGCAGTGTTGCCAAGGAGACGGAACCACAGGATCATTGGCATCCCTAGAATCCTTCTGTTCCTTGTGAGGCTGTGTCTTATCGTGTATTATCATTTAACTTTTCATGTCTTTGTGTCTTGTTTCCCAGACAAGAGAGCAAACACTTCACAAATTCCTCATAGGCAAAGAATCATTTCTTCTTTATCGATCTGTTTATCGCACGTTACTGTGAGCCTGCTGTGCATCAGGCACAGTGTGGGTGTTGGGGATGTAGATATAGATTAGGTTATGTGCCCAGGAACAGCTAGCACTAAAAAACCATCAATAAATATTTGTTTAATGGAGAATGAAATTTTAGAGTTTCACCTGCAGTTTGGCACAATCACGACTGAGATGTTGCAGCCCACGTGCATCTTTCCTTATGATGCGAAGAAGATAAAGACAACAGTAACTTAGTAGCTTTCAAAAGCAGGAGGATCCCAGCCACTGAATTGTTTTGATCAGATAGAAACAGATCAGATGGAGACAGTACTGCTTTTAATAAGTTTAGTAAGTCCTGCCTTTATCCACAACTGGTCATAAAACGGAAATGCTCAGTTGATAAAGTGGATTGTCAATGAATTGGAAATATATTTGTCAAATGTATTTGAAGGAAATCACCAAACAAGTAGGTCTACTAAAATGCAAACTCCGACTAGCTGTGACCAGCAGCCAGGTCTGAGGTTTCGATGATGGTGTGTTGTATGTTGGCTCCTGAGTGAAGCAAAGAGAGAGGGCAGCGTGGGAAGGGAAGGACAAAGGAGATGTAGCAGGGGGTGGGAGATTATCTTGCCCCTTCCATGCAGTCATCCGAGGAAGAATTCTGGCATCACGATTTTAAATTCTGTATGAGGGACCTGGTGAGTCGTCCCCAGCCACCCTTGGGGATTTCTCATCAGGCTTGTTGTCAATTAGGTGCCCAACCTCAAATTCGTAACAAATTCCATGTCTCTCAGGGCAAGTTGCAGCCACCAAATATAACTATCTTAAGTCCTTTTTTGAATGGACAACATGTAAACCCACATATAATTTTCACAAACAGTTGTGTCTTAGACTACTTTGTATTCTACATAGAGGCCATGCATTAAAGAGACGTGTTGCAAAATAAATATTTAGTTTGATTTGTTTGGCAACTAATACATTGTGTTGCGATCTATGAGTTATTCCAAAGTTATGAAGAAATGTAGAATCCAGGACTCATGAAAATATTTATTAAAATTGTTCAAAAAGGCCATTGGAAACATGTTCAAAGAAATGATTCTGGGTACATTCCGTTTAAGAATGACCAGACTGGGCCGGGCGCGGTGGCTCAAGCCTGTAATCCCAGCACTTTGGGAGGCTGAGATGGGCGGATCACGAGGTCAGGAGATCGAGACCATCCTGGCTAACTCGGTGAAACCCCGTCTCTACTAAAAAATACAAAAAAAAAACTAGCCGGGCGAGGTGGCGGGCACCTGTAGTCCCAGCTACTCGGGAGGCTGAGGCAGGAGAATGGCGTAAACCCGGGAGGCGGAGCTTGCAGTGAGCTGAGATC